>NW_012267373.1:2918338-2985074 GCF_000151885.1 Dipodomys ordii | reverse complement strand
TATATCTATCACATTTTCTTGATCCATTCATCTACTGAGGGGCATCTGGGTTGGTTCCATATCTTAGCTATGGTAAATAATGCTGCAATAAACATTGCAAAAAGTGGGATTACTGGGTATAGGGGAGTTCTATGTGGAGTCTTTTGAGGAATTTCCATACTGCTTTCCAAAGTGGTTGAACAAGTTTATACTCCCACCAACAATGCAGTATTCCTCTGTCCACATCCCCTCCAGCATCTGTTGTTATTAGAGTTCTTGATTATAGCCATACTAACTGGGTGAGGTGGTATGTCATCAAAACAGCTTTGTACTGGCACAACAGACCTCAGGACCAATGGAATAGACCTGAAAACCCAGAAATGAATGCACAGACCTATAGCCATCTAATCTTTGATAAGGGAGCTAAAAAAATAGAATGGAAGAAAGACAGCCTCTTCAGTAAATGGTGCTGGTAAAATTGGTTAATCACTTGTAGAAAACTAAAGCTAGATCCTTATATATAACCCTGCACCAGAATCAACTCCAAATGCATCAAAGACCTTGGAGTCAAAGCAGACACTATGAAAACATTACAGGAAGGAATAAGAGAAACCCTAGGTCTCCTTGGCACAGGCCAAAATTTTTTCAATAGCGACCCAGAAACACAACAAATTAAAGAAAGGTTGGACAAATGGGATTGCATGAAGTTGCAGAGCTTCAGCGTGGCAAAGGACATAGCTAGCAAGATCAATAGAAAGCCCACAGTTTGGGAGAAGATCTTCACTAGCTATACAACAGACAAGGGTCTCATATCTAAAATATACCTGGAACTCAAAAAATTAAATCCCCCAACAACAAATTTTCAAAGAAACAACTACCCACTAAGTAAGTGGGCTAAAGACTTAAAGAGAAACTTCTCAGAAGAGGAAAGAAGACTGGCCAATGGACACATGAAGAAATGCTCAACCTCCCAAGCCATAAAAGAAATGCAAATAAAAAAAACATTAGATGCCACCTCACCCCAGTCAAAAGCATTTTGATAAATTGAGAACTGAAATGCAGACTGTAGCCAAAAGAAAAACAATTATTATTGGGTTGTAGGAAATGATTGACTAGCTGAGCATCTCACTACCTGTAACTCTAAGTCACACCACTGATGACATCACCCAGATGTAACACAGATGGTATGATTTCTGTGTTTATTGTTTTTCTTTCCCTTTTTCATAAATAGGACATTCTGCCACCTACTCATGTACATACTGCTAAGACTACTTAAATTACAAAATGGGTAAAATACTTGCATTATTTTAGTCCAATCATTCTTTGACCCTTTCATATCTGAAACTCTCAAATTCTGTTATGGTGCTGATGATTGTTATGTTAACTTCAACAAAGCACAATTATGCCTTAATGGCATCATCTGCTAATTGTCAAATGAAGTTACATCTAAACTTCAGTGTTAGAGGGCCCAAAGCATGTAAGCAAGAGGTGAGGACGGATGTTTCATGTGTGTGATAAATCTCGGTTTAGTACTAAATGAATTCAGACTTTCATATCATCTGAACTCACTTGAAAAATAGACCCTATTTCCTTCAAAAATAGCTGACTATGTCTATTTGTAATGTTCTTAGCCCATAGTCTTGACTCAGAAGAAGGAAAAACAGTCACCTGTTATAATACAGTGTGACACCAGCCATTATCCAGTTTTAAGTGACCATACACAAAGGGCAAAATGCTAAGAGCATCACAGCTTACAATTAATCTTTGTTTTTATATGTTTGCATTTTTAAGTGTTGTTCATTTGACTGTTTTTAATCAACATAGCCCATGTTAGTCTCCAACTCACATCTTTTCTATTTCAGCTTCCTAAGTGCTGAGATTACAAACACGTACTACCATGCCCAACAGACAGCACTATTACTGTGAAGTTCGTAACGTGTTCTTCATAAACTAAGGAACATGCAAATGATTAGCAAATAGCAAAGATAATAAAAATAAAAAATTCCCGTTTAAAACTTTTAAATTGTTTTTTTTTCAATAGGAAATATATATTACCTTACTCATGTAACTGTAATCCCTAAGTTGAATTCTGAAAAACATATAAACATATTCAGTGACATTTTATCTTCCAATCTTTTCTCCAGCCTAACTTCATCTAGGAAGCAATCATGATTGTCATGGGCTAGGAAAATGAAATTTTGCCATTTTCCCTCTTATGACATTTTTCATATGCAATGTATGTGAGAAGAGAGATTTTGCTAATCTTCAAAAATGCGGAGAGTATATCTTACTGATATTGAGCAAAAATGTCAATTTTAAACCAGTGATGTTTACGAATATTGCTTTTTGATATTTATTTTCTAAAGAAAAATAAAAGCATAAGCCAGAAACTTCATGGTGATGTGTTTAGCAATTAGAGTTGCAAATTAATAAAGCAGGTAGTGTTCATTAAAAATGTTTGCTTCAATTTGATTGTATACTTTTCTCCCTAGACCCCTGGCCCACCCTTCACATCAAAGAAGCCAGGAAAATATGTGTTTCAATGTCCAAACCTCTCACAATCTCTCTCTGACATTCTATCTCTCCTCTTTCTCTTTCTCTCACACATACTCACGCAATGTAAAAAGTTATACACAGGTGTACAGTTGGCATAATACTTTATGAAACAATTGATTTTATTTAGTTTAAAAAATAATTATCTTTAAATTATTTATTTATTTGTATTTTTAAAGGTACTCATTCTAACTTATCTGCACTAAATAAATACTGTCTACCTGCCTCTCCCACTATCTCTTTCTTTGTCTCTTAGCTATCATGTATTTATTTTATTCCCTTCTTGCTTCAGTCTTCTCTGGTTGTTGGGTTCTTTCCTCTTCTCACTTGAGTTCCATTCAGGGAGGGCTATCACAAGGATGAGTTTGTGGGGTGACAGGACTCAGGCAGAACACTGCTATAGCTCTCTGATTTCCATGGTATCCTTTGTCTATCTAGTTACCTAAATTGCTCTGAGCTCTATGGTGACTTGTCTGTCTAGGACACCTACATGTTCTAGATGGTGTCTTTCTGGATCCTCTCCTCAACACTGTTTTGAGCAACATGTGGCAACTCTTTCCATATCTGAGTGAGAGATTGTACAGAAGAATAAAATATCTTATTTTTAATGCATGGTATTTTGAATAAAAACTTTTTTCTTAAAAATATTTCTTGTTCCGCTCTCTCTGCTTTTCTAGCTCTTTCTCAGCTCTTTCCTTTTCTTTCCCAGCTCCCTTCTCTCTCTGCTCTCTCTCTTTGCTCTCTCTCTGCTCTTTTCTAGCTCTCTCTGCTCTTGTCTAGCTCTTCTTTAGCTCTTTCCTCTCTCTTTCCTCTGTTTCCCAGCTGTCTCTCATTCCCAGGCCTTTCCCAGCCACGTGGAGTGCCAACCTTGCCTGGTCCCAGCAGGTCTACTGAATAAACCTACCCCTTATCTGAAAAAAAAAAAACTTTCTTGTTCCTACTTTTTAATTAGGAAAATGACTGTTCTTAAAGAATTTTCAGATTTCAGTTTAGAAATCTATGGAGATAGAAAACTCTTTTGCAGCTTTGTAATGTACAAAGCTTACTTCAACATTAACAGCCCTTACAGATTCTATCAAACCAAGAAAGCTTCTTTTAAACTTGGTAGAAATAAAAAAAAAATCATGTCCTGAAATAATCAGTTACTTTTTTTGGTATTACATAGCACATTTACCACAGAAGTAAATATTGAAAAAGATGTAGAGCAACTGTTTTTATTTAATTTCATAATCAAATTGCTTTACAATTTAAAAAATAGCTTTTCTAATACTGATTTATTTATATAGGAGATAAACAGCAGATACATAGACACTGAATCATTCTATTAAAATTGAATATCTATTCGCACACCAATAAAAAAAGTACTAGTTTCAGTTTACTTATTTACTTTGGAAAACAGAATGTTTACCCTACTTTTCTATGAAAAAACAATAAATTGAAAGTGAGTTCAAGGGAAACATGTAAGCTTTAACTCTCACCAAGTAAGAGTAGTTCCAGTAGCTGCAAAGTCCTTTCAAAAGGATTTAGACTCTGATTTTGGAATGAGTTTTTCCTCCAGCACAACTTTATCTTTCAATAGCCAAAGTCCATTTAAACTCTTTTGATTAATAAACAAAGTAATACTATGCATGGAATGTCAAGCTTGATTTCATCCCTGTCTAATATTTAAATCTTTACACTTAATTTTAAGAAAAAGTGTAGGGAATGTTTTAAAATAGTCTGTTAGCTCTGCATGAATGTGAAAAATACCTAAGAAAAATTACTGAAAAGAGGACAAGCTTATTAGTCAGTTTCAGAGGTTTTATCCTGTTCAATGAGCTTAAAACCCAGGACCACTATCACTGAAGCTAAAGAATGTCACATAGGAAGCTATTTACCTCATGGCAGCCAGGAACCAAGAAAGAAAGAAGCTCAGACATTTATCTTCCAAAAGCACTCCACCAGTGGTCTATTTGTCTAATTAAACCAACCCCCCCTAATAACACATTAAGCTATCAACTCACAAATGTGTTGATCCATAAATGGAAGTTAGCACCTTCTTGATCCATTCTCCTCTAAAGAGCACCACCATCTGGGGACCAAGTGTTCAACAATATGGCTTTGGGGCTGCACATACTCATATTAAAAAGAATTTTTTTAAAGAAAAAAATGATTCTTCCAAGATAAAATTCAGTTGTTTACCTGACATTTTTATTTTCTTTTTATTTTTTTTGGGGTCCAGTTGTGGGCCTGAACTCTGGGCCTGGGTGCTGTCCCTCAGCTTTTCAGCTCAAGGCTAGCGCTCTACCACTTGAGCTACAGTGCCACTTCTGGCCTTTTTTTTCTGCTTATGTGGTGCTGAGGATTCGAACTCAGGGCCTCATGCATGCAGGCAAGTGCTCTATCACTGAGCTACCTTCCCAGCCCCAACATTTTTATTTTAGAAGGACACTAAAAACTCAGTTCAGTTACATTTTTTTTGCAAAATCTTGTGGATTTCCTTCTATATTCCTTTGCTTCCTCATGAAAGAAGGCAAGTATGTTGCTCTCACATTGCAGACACTCACAGACTACACAGCAAATAATGAGTATTTTACTCCTCGTGTTATTATCCACCTAACATGACTTTCTGAAAGAAGAATTAAAAACAAGACCTGATTATTCTCTGTCTGTGTTTTGTGGGGGTAATGGAAAACAAACAACCCCCCCCCAAAATCAGCTGTCTGGTGATAATATTAAATACTGCTATTGAAGCTATGACGCTTCAATATTGAAGTAATTTTCTAGACAGGTTTTTTTTTCTTTTTCTTGTTTTCCATAGCAAAATAGTTGTAAATCATTATGGCAATATTCTTGCCTCATATACCCTTTAGTGATTTTTATACAGGAAATATACTGATTTGAAAATTTTAAATTTATACCATGTTTTCACTACTCTAATCCACATATGCAGGAGTATTCTTACAGTTTTGAATTATAAAACACGTATGTGATAGCAATTCATTTTTTCCCTTTTTGTGTATTTTTTCAGTATAAAAAGGAGTTGCCATTCACCGAAGGAGTTAATGCATACAGTGCACCTTGACCACCGTCCCTCTTTCAATATTCTCACCAACCCCTTCCAACCCACCCCTTCCCTTATTTATCTTAATGTTAGGTTACACAGTTTATTCTTTTGCCTTGAACAAAGCAATTGATGTGTACACTGCATCGTGGTCTGTGTCATCACTTCAAAATCTTCACCCCACTTCAACCTACCCCTTTCCTTTATTTCTCAATCCTGTGGAATATACAATGAATTCTTGCCTGCATGCTCCCCTCTTCCCAGCTTCATTCTTCTATCCCTCTCTGATTGGCCCTGCCCAGTAATGTGATGATAATTCTGATGAGAAAATATCAATACTCTAATTCAAATTATGAAACTGGTCGAGTTTAGAAAGCACAGACAAAACTATCCCTCTGATCCAGCTGCTCCTTGCGTGGGTTGCTCTACCCACACAGGAGAAATCTTGAGTTGAAGAGCAGTCTTAGAGTCCTCAAGCTTGTGAATTTGTGGCTTAATGTGGCCCAAAGACCCACTCATAATCCCACCAAACATTTCAGTTGTTGAGAACTGTTGACTAGCCCATACTTCAGTCCAATTTTAGGGCATAATATATAGGTGCATGGAGTTTAGGAGGAAAATATTTGGGTTGGTAGACAAGGAGTGATAATATACTTTTGGGGTTCCATAGAGAACGATTATAGTAGTTCACATCTTAGGACTCAAAATGTGTGCTTTTCGTTTTGCCATAGAAACTATTATTACAAGGACAGTTATAAAAGAGGCTGCTTTCTTTTTTCATCTCCAATCTTATCCTGGCCATCTATGTTCTATACTTGACAAATACATTCAGTAGTAACAAAAATAAAAACCAAACTGAAAGCCTTACTATCATTTAGCTAGATAGTTATAATCATCAGTATTAATAGTGCTTCCATTGCTACCAAATATATAATATATACCAAACACTGTGTCAGATGATTTAAACATGGTATCATATAATTAGCAAAATAGTACATACTTCCTTTAGTTTACTACATAAGAAACTGATCTACTGGTTATTATGTCCTTCAAGAACCATTTGAGCGATAGATAGTCTTAGCGCAACTTACAAAAGTAAACAAAGAGAACTAATAAAGTTAATCAGTGAAGCCATCAACCCCCATAGCTAAAAGAACAAGGGTATCATCTGAATCCTGGGAGCCTGAAAAGGGGACATGTGGACAATAATGAGTATTGCTGGACAGGAGGGAAGAATAAGCAAACAACTTCTCCTTTTCTTTCCAACCTTCATCCAGTGCTTCCTATTGTCTAAGCCCAAGGGAAAAACCAGAGAACAAGGCGGCTGTCATTACAGTCTATGAAGCTGGGACAGAGAAGGTGGCAGGGAGGCAAAGGAAATGACCACTGGGAATTGCTAAGCAAGACAGAAAAAGCAGAGGAAGAATTCAAGTGAAGTTCTTCCTTTTTAAAAGCAATACTCTTTATCTTCATGCGCATTTAAGTCTCATTTGAGATTTGGATTTGATGATGATCTAATAGGAAATTAGTAGTAGCAAGAAAACAGAAAAACCAGGGTAAATATTCCTTCTAGTTGCCTTTTTTAAGATGGAATTGCATTTAGAAGGTGAGAGGTGAGGTGAAGGAGAATGATAGAGGGTCGACAGGACCAGGGTACCTTGTATGCATGTATAGAAGCAGCAAAATGAAGTCCCCATGTACAACTGATGTAAAATAGTCATAATAGATAGGATAAAGAAGGAAGCGGAAGGGGGAGGATGAGGAAGAGGAGGCAGAGGAAAAGGAGGCAGATGAGGAGCATTTTCTTCTTGTTTTTGGTTTCGTTTTAGAGTCAAGGTGTCACTATGTGGCATCACTTGCCTCAAACTCAGCATTCTCTTTCTCAGCCTCCTGCATATGGAGTGACATGCAACACCAAGCCCAGCTTTTAATTTATATTCATTTTTGTTTTGTTTTTAGAGATTTTTCTTGATGTTGAAAACTCCTATCAAAATGCTATCACAATTATGCCAATGCTGGTGGTGATGCTTAGAAGGGTAGACAGCTCCTGAGAGTTAGCATTTAGTCAAATGAATCACTGTTTTACTCCATGCCAATTCAATCTAAGATGTGTTCTATTGAAAACAAAAACACATGGCAGCTTCACATGTCTCTCAGGAAAGAGCTGTTGATTCACACTTGCTGGGCAAAACAGCTGATGCCTTGGGACTTCCTGTGGTTTATGAAGAAGCCCAGGATGCACTAGAAGTCCCTGTGAACTGCCCACCATGTCTGAGAGCTAAACATATTTCCTTTCTCCATACCAATTGCCTGCACACCCCTCAACCTTTTTGTGTTTTTTTTTATAAATCATATGTTTAGATTGTTTCTTTTACTGTCTATACTGATACATTTTCATTATCCTTTTATTATATCTAAGCAGTAACATTATTCTGACTTGTCCTCCATATGTATGCAAAAACTCAATTTCTAATTTGATTGATATTCCTGGGAGACTATCTTGTAAATTTGTAAGCAAATGTATTCTTTCAATGACTATTATTGACCACCTACTGGGGAAGGCATTGTTCCAGGATATAGGAATCTAGCAGTAAATAATTGTTAGAAAATCCCTAATGTCAATTTGGAAAGACAGGTATTAATAGAATGCATAAATAAATGACTGCATAGTTAGTATATGAAGAAGACTGTAAAGAATTAAAAAGATCAAATTAAAAGGAGAGGGCATTTTCATTATTTGTTAGTATTTGGAAAAAGAAACAAATAACAAAATTTGTGGGCTGGAAAAGTGGACCAGTGGTACAGTGCATGCCTTCCATACATGAGGCCTTGGGTTAAATTCCTTAGCACCACATAAATAGAAAAAAAGCCAGAAGTGGCACTGTGGATCAAGTGGTAGAGCACTAGCCTTGAGCTGAAGAGCTGAGGGACAGTGCCCAGGCCCAGAGTTCAAGCCCCATGACCTACTCCCCCCCCCCAAAAATAAAACAGAACAACAACAAAAAACACACACACAAAAATTGAGTGTTAATTATGATCAAGGAATTATAACAGGTATTTTCTATGTATTAATGATGAAAAATGAACTTTCTTAGCGTATCTTCTAATTGATCAGAAATCACATCTGGATTGTGAACAATACAAAGTAATGTTCTTATTTGATTTTGCATCTCTTTTTACATTAATCTACTTTGGAATATTCTTTGTAAACCACTATGATATTTGAAAAATATTTTAGAAACAAATCTACAGAGACAAACAGTAATCAAAATGTAGCTTTATTCTCTTTAAATTACAATAATGTTAGAAATAACCTTCATTTTATTCCTTAGTGCCTTGCATTTATAAGCTTAATATTTAAATCTTACTTTGAAAAAATGGCTATGTTTATTTGTTTTTCTGTTTTATTGGGCAAGATTATGGTTCTTTAATACAATAAAAAATAAAAAATGTGTAGCTAGCTAGGTAAAATTTTAAAACAATAAACATTTGGGATTTATATGAGTAATTTTATTTAATTGAAAATAATTAGGATGAAGTACCTTCTATTTTCCAAATTCACTGCAAAAGCTAAATAACATGTACAAAATGTTCAATTATCCTTTTTTTAATGAATTCTCTCCAGAGATATGATAAAAACCAATGCTTATATGGGAACTTTTTTGTATTTACTCAATGATGAGAAACAATACATTAGATTCTTAGTGAAGTAATTTTAAGCATTGATTTTGATTACTAATAAGCTATAATTTTGGGGAGAAAAACTCATAGGATTGAAGGCAACAAACTAGTATTAGTAAAATGTAGTAAAATGGTGAAAAGCAAATGTTCATTTGCATAGAATGTGACATATACATATAGATAGATATAAGAAAATTTTATTCAGCCATAGAACAGGATGGGCTTAAGCCATTTGTGTAAAATACATGGAACTAGATATCATGAAGTAAAATGAAATAAGCTAGTGTGTCCCACGGGGCCTAGCATCACATGATCTCTCTCATTTGTGGAAGCAAAGGTGAACAAAACAATTTTATGAAATTTTATGCAAGTGGGACTCTTACAGAGTTTGGAGGTGGGAGAATAGAGAGAGAGAGAGAATAAGAAAGACTAATAGAGGGTGTAAAAATGATTGAAATACATAATGTGTAGTTATGGAAAAATCACAAGAAAACTTACTTTGTACAATTACTAATCAATCAATCAAGTCTGAATGTGCCCTTTGCTGACTTAACACATAATCACTTAACAGCTGAGTGATACCCAGTAAACAAAATCATTTCTTCAAATCCACCTTCTAAACTAGTTAGTTTAAATGAGATAAGTAGATAGAGAAATCACTGACTCGAAGTAATGGTTTGTATTTGGTACTTAATGAATGCTAGCTTTCACTTTAATTAATCAAATTGTTGATGGTCATAACATTTTGCTGTTACGGTTCACAATATTCCCAGTATAGTGATTAAAATTTTTAAAAATCAACCTTTTCAGCACAAGCTCTATATTGTATTGGGGGCATAGGTAGAAAGCATACCTGTGAAAAATGTAATTCACAAAGGATTCATTTAAGTTATAGATCATGTATATTACACATGATTTCAACACTTTATCTAGGAGAAGAAATGTAAATCTCATTTATTATTTTTTTCTTTAACCAACACAAAAAACAATTGATTAAAGTAAAACTATCAAGAACAGTAGTCATGTTCAATTGGATTTCTTATGTGAATTTTATTACAGTTAGATAGCACTCCTACCATGGGAAACATATGTCCAAGTAGTCTGGAAGGGAAGATACTGACTATTTGAGTGGCTTTTCAGCTAGTGAGTGAGGAATTAACCACCTCTGTTTATGTGTTTTTCCATAGAATAGATAAACATTGAGGATGTCACAGAGTCAAACATTGGGGAGGTCACCACAAGGGCCTTTGGTCCTTTAGTGGGTCTCTGAAATTCCCTGATTGGCAGTAGACATTTCATTTGCGAATGACCCACTAGGTCTGCAGGAATAGTAAGAAGAGGTGGAATCAAGAATTGTCCAGATAACACGTTACTCTGTTAGCACCAATAATGTTGAGAAACAAGTCACCCAGAAATTGCTTTTTCTCTGAGAGATGTTGTATAGGCTGATACCTGCAAATAAAATTCATTCTTTCTGTGTCTTTTATCATATTCATATCTAAACCATGTCAGTCATATGAAAACTATTTTTCTATTGTAGGGCAATGGAAAATACATGATTATGCATTAGTGAAAAAATACATGTGAAATCTGAAAGTTTTTTTGCATGATCTTTGATCATGTTTGTGTTTAAACATTCTAGAATGAAAATGATGACTAGTAAGCTGGAGTATGGCTCAAACGGTAGGGTACTTAGCAAGCACAAGGCTGTAAACCCAAACATAAGAACCACCAAAATGTTCAATTAATAATCAATCAATTAATTAATTAATTAGAGTTGGGAGAAAATTAGAAGCAATAGAGAACCACTAGCCCATAGGCCAAGTTTAAAACCCAGTACTGTCAAAAATGAAAAAAAAGAATAATGAAAGAAAAATGTTCCAGATAACACCTTAGAATTTTCTCCCTGATCCATGTATTTCTACAATAGGTTGAACAGTTCAAGAATCAAGTATGAATGATCATCTTAATATCCTGAGAAGATGAAATAATAGCAATAGTAGTAATTGTGATATTAATAACTAACATTTAATGACTTTCAATTTTATCTTCTTAATAACTTTCAAATCATCCTGCCTATATTAGCTCATAATTATACATGTAAAATATAGTAAAGATATAAGGCATATGGCAATTAAGCAACTCATTCATGGTTATATATCTGGTATGTTCCAAACAAATTATAGTGTAAGGATTAAAACTTAGCCATGCTAGTATCCTTGATGTGATAAGTCTTAAAGGAACTATATAGGAATGACTCAGTCATCCTGAGGATAAGTGCTTGCTGTGTTATGACCCTTTTCTGTGGATCTAGTCCATTCTCCAGAGCATAATCTGTGTCACCAAGACTCTCAGAAATCCAGACATGTACTAGGTTTTTCTTCTGGAGTATTATCTGCTCTATCATTCTTTCTTGTCTGGGATCTGTATCCAAGCTTCACTGAAGCTTAAAATCTTTCTTGAATTTGGGTTCCAGGTGTCTTGAGTCCTCACATAAAACTCTCCTGGCTGTGATTGCCTTCTTAACCCTACCAACCTCCGTTCACATACCCTTGAGGAGAAAAATCAGAGAGGAATCATGAATTTGATTCAGAATTATTATTGTGCAAGATATTTATTTGCTTTTGTGTAGAGCTGAAATCTGAAGATAATCTCTTATTTTATTATTCCATAATAAAGGATTCCCATAATAACAACTAAAATACCATAGCTCTTTTAATTAATATGTTTGAGCCATTTTGATATTGTGTATTCATGACTTCCATGTTGGAAGGTTGCTTTTAATAATGAAAAAGATCTAGTGTGATTAATTTGAGGCAATGAGATAACATTTAAGTAGTACTAAGAACTTTGTTTTAAGCTAATTATCAAAGTCTCAGAAATCTAATTGATGAAGCTACCATGTATAGGTTTTTCACCAGTTATTTTTTCTCTAATACACCTAAGACTCCTGTTTGATTAGCATCCTTTAAGTGCATGGATAATAAAGTCTCTCTGATTGTTCTCCGAACAAAGAATCCAGAAATTATATGCTAATGCTTAATGTATAGAAAAGCGGATGGAAGAATAGTTAATAATGTTCACATTTGTCTGAAAGATGAAATACAACAATCCAAAAAGAATTTTGGACTCTACAGATTAACTTTTAATAATCACAGCAGATGCATTTACTGTAAGTGAGGAATAGAGGATGAAGACTGTTGAAATGCTTGTGAGACTTCTGGTTGTTAGGTCAGTGCAGTTGAGGACTTACCTGCCTGTCACATCAGTAGGTAAGAGTCATTTAAGCTATTCTCAAGGAGGCTAGCTAATGATTAGACACCTCCCCCTAGACAACTATTGCAACAGAAATCCAGGGCTGACTATCCATAGGTTGTATAACCTATGGTTTTCTCTTAGCTTGTGCCATTTATCTCTCAATTATCAAAATGTTTTATTGAAATAAGTCAAATAAATAGACTGAGCAATTAAGTCTAAAATAACTTATTTTAGAATGGTCTAGAATTAGCATCAACCCCTGAAAAGATATGGAATTTTGTTTTGTATAGAACTAAGAGTGGTTTTCTTCTGAGAAGAAAGATTTCATTTGAGTGCTATGGCTCAAACTTAGGAGGCTGAAAACAGATGTGTTATGAGGCCAGCCCAAGCACAAAAAGTTCATGAGACCGCCATTCTCAATGTATAACTGGATACAATGATGCACCCACATCATCCCATACTAAACAGGAGAAAGACCATATGCTAAAAATAATCAATGAAATTTAGGACTGAAGTCCAGGTCTAATGGTAAGTACATAGCCAAGTTTAAAACCCCAGTAATGAAAAAGAAAAGTCTCAGAACAAGGATGAACACACACACACAGACACACACACACACACACACACACACACGCACACACATCCAATCTAATTAGAAGTCAAATATCACAGCTATGCAGAGAGCAAAATGAAAGACAATATTGAAAAGAATTATTAGTCTTGCTACTATTTTTAGTGTAGATAGCATTTGCAAGGTGGGGATAAGGAACATTATTGTATTATTAACAGAAGTCATCATGCCTTTATTTCAGACTAGTATTGGAAGATTACTAGATAATCTCATCATTCTTCAATTTGAAGGGCTTAATTTCTGTGTTACACTAGTATTTCTTCTTTATTTGTACTTTTTTATTGGAAAAATGCTGTACAGAGGGGTTACAGTTACATGAGAAAGGTAATGAGTACATTTCCTATTGCAAAAACTTCCTAATCTAAAGATCAGTGGTATACTATTTACATGCCCTTTCTGACTATGTGTCTGTATTTCTTAACTAGTCCTCTTTCTGGTATCTTATCATTTCCTTAAAATGGCTTTGCTTTTTCTTAATACAAGAACTTGGTCTGTAAGGTGATTCTGTGTGCCTTCTTCTGAAGGTTTCTATTACTTTCTGTGCTCATCATATCCTTCATAGTACTGCTATTATTGGATCTAAATTCAAAATTTTAAAGAAAAAGTCATATATCAATTTTTAGCTTTACTCAGAGAGAAATGTGATACTCTAGCTGACTCCAGCAGAATCAAAAAATGTGTGTATCACAAAAATCTCCTGTAGACAGACACAATAGGAGCCAGAAATACAAACTGGGGTCATTGTTGAATTTAAAATGCTCAATGCTTTTAAAAATTTCAGCAAGAAGCTGGGATGAGTATATATTAAATTAATATTTATTCTTAAATCTGGAAATGCATGCATTATTTTTAAAGCTAATACCCCTGGGAGATGTACATTGTGATTAATAATGGTGAGGTGGATGGTGCTTTGGTTCTTGTAAAAGAAAAACCATGCTACTAAAGGAAAATAAAACAACACTGTGACTATAATTCCAAGCATCCTTAACAATAGAAGCATGCTTTCTTGCCAGGCTGTTTCTTAACATTTGGTATAACATATCAAAAATATTTCTGTTACTGCTATTCCCTCTAGAGCTATTTTAAGGCATTGATCCTCTAATTCTCTTTTCAGTCTAAATGCTGATTAATGACAGGAAAACTGCCATTACAATGGCTTGGGGAAAATGCATTATGGGAATCCAGTTAGGATATCGAGGACATTCGCTGCTGAGTTTAGGACAGAACTCTCCAAAATGCAATCCATTCAAAAGTAGCCAGGCTGGAAATACCTCTTTCTTGTTTATGAATGATGCCATGTAGTTTTACTGATTTGTAATGGAGCTGAAGCCTTTTTATTCTGACAGTTTAAGCGCTGACAAGAAATATAAAACTGCTGTGTGAGATTCTCCCTCATAAACGACCTCACGTGAAGACTTCTTGTTTACAGGTTTACATTAAGAGACACAGCAAGACTGATGCTTGCAAAAGTAAAACTCTCCTTTGGTATAACAAAAAGCATTTGGAGGAAGAAGCAATGACTTAATCTTAGAAATAAATGCATGGTAAGCTCTTTTGGAGTAAAACTGAAGTTTCATGGAACCAAAGCGGGATGGGAGGAACTCTTTATTGTAATTTCCCAGATTGCACAAAATTGTCTTTATCTTCATAGTGGAAACCAAAATATGATCATTGATACACTTTCATATACTTTTTATAAAAATTGCTTCAGTGCCTTGACTAGAATGAATGAGTCCCTGGAGAAAAGGAGTGCTTTTCCACTGCAGCGGTAAGCTTGTCTCACAACAAGAGATAACATGCACTAAGAGCTTTATCAAAAAGGAAAAATAGCATTTAGAGCTGCAAAACTGCATTTTGAGGTTTTCCAGGTACCATAATGATAGTATTTCTTACCACTGAATATTCATGACACCTCATAAAACTAATGATAAACATAAAAATTGATGCGAGCGTTTGACTAATCTGCTCTTATTTGTTTGGAAGAGCTGTCGTAATTGCCTGGTTTGTAAATTAAACATCTGCTATGGGAATAAACAAAAACATAACTGAGCATACTCAAATAAATTGAATTCACTCTGGTTCCATAAATTTTATTATATGGGCTCATCAATTTTATTATACCTGAGCATTGCATTACCATCTAAGTCAATGCATTTTTGGGTGTCCTATTTGTAAGAACAAATGATTTTTTTCTTTTTAAATAGAAAATGCAAATACTGTTTGGGGTCATTTTCTAAAGGAGTGTGTCAGTAGCCAAACTTGAGTGGTTAAAGTGACTCACCATGTTAGTTGCGCATGACAAGCTGGGGTTCCACTACCCAGCTTGTCAAGAATTTCAGCAGACCATTAAAATCATCTGCATGTCGCAGTAACACATGTTGAACACAATAACAGTCATTTTGTTTTAGCAAAATTAATGCCTGGTGTTTGGCGTTAGCCATATTTTTCTAGTTTCTAAGCTATATAGATGAAACATATTGCAGAACAATTAACCACATCAAGGGACATAGTGAAAAAATTCAAGTAGGCTTGGCAGAATGTGAGAGTCATATGGTTGATGAATATATATTCATATATATTTACATATATACATATGCAGCACATATTTCATTTTTTAAACAATAATTCCATGTTTCATATAATTCCCCCAATATTTTAATTATTAATAGTACTTAACAGTTGAAGTCTTTTAAGCAATAGAAAGTAAACGATGATTAGAATTAATATGCTATTGATGCAGCTAATAAAATCAATGTTAAGATGGTTGCTTGTGAGAATAAAATGATGCAAATAGCATTAGATAGAATATGAAATGGCTCAGAAGTTCTTGACCTTGAATATTTAAAAGGCTATACTCTGAATTCCATATTATTCTGAAGACAAAATGTGAAGTGGCAACAAAAGTAGTTTTATGGGAGGATTCCACTTAGTCTTTGCACAAAGATGACACAGACATACAGAATAATACATGTCATTTTGAAAGGAAAGCCAAATTTCCCACTTATAGGGGAACCCAGAATGTTGAATGTGACATAGATCAAAGTGCATTGTATTCATAAACTGCTTTATTAAATGGCAACTGCTTTGTACAACTACTTAAAAGATTAGAAAAAAACTTCAAATTTACTTCTTTGATATCACGAGTGCTGTCCTAGTGGCTTGATACCTGTAAGTCTGACAAGTGTGGCCTTGTATCAGTCTCCTACCTTCTTTGGGGAAAGAAGTTTGCCCGAGAGCTCTCTGTAAGCTGCAGGAAGCCTATAGTAGCTATGTGGGAGAGACTCATCCTACTGTGATTTGTCAGAAGCTTCACTTACTAATCTTATTTCAATGAGGACTTCTCATTTCTAGACCTCTGTAACAAACTGAAATACTCCTTTTTGCAGTAGGTGAGAGCTGGATCCTAATCAAGGTTCAGGCCCATGACTTAGAAACAGAATCATCTAACATAAAATTAACATTTAAAAAATCACTGAAGAGGGCTAGGAAGGTGGCTTAGTGGTAGAGCGCTTGCCTTGCATGCATGAGGCCCTGGGTTCGATTCCTCAGCACCACATAAGCAAAAAGAAAAAAGCCGGAAGTGGTGCTGTGGCTCAAGTGGTAGAGCGCTAGCCTTGAGCTGAAGAGCTGAGGGACAGCGCCCAGACCCAGAGTTCAGGCCCCACGACCCGACCCAAAAAAAACAAAAATCACTGAAGATTTACATAGAGACAAATAAATCACAAACAATCATGCAAGAAGTGTCTCATTAAATAAAGGTTGATTGGATAGTTAAGTGAGAATATTTTCAAAAAATCCATATTCTAAGAAACAACCACCCCATTAATAAGTGGGCTAAAGAATTAAAGAGAAACTTCTCTGGGGAGAAAATAAGAATGGCCAATAGACACATGAGAAGTTGCTCAAAATCGCTGGCCAGAAAAGAAATTCAAATCAAAACCATATTGAGATTCCACCTCATTCCAGTTAAAATGGCCATTATCAAGAAAACAAATAGTAACAGATGCTTGCGGGGATGTGGCCAAAAGGGAATGGTACTACACTGTTGGTGGGAATGTGCGCTGGTTCAACCACTCTGCAAGACAGTATTGAGGTTCCTCAAAAGACTCCACATAGAACTCCCCTATGACCCAGCAATCCCACTTTTGGACATTTACTCAAAAGATCACAAACAAGACCATACTAAAGCTACCAGCACAACTATGTTTATTGCAACATTATTTACCGTAGCTAATATATGGTACTAACCCAGATGCCCCTCAGTAGATGAATGGATTAAGAAAATTGGTATATATATATATATATATTGGAATTTTCTGTTCCTATCAGAAAGAATGACATTGCCCCTTTCATAAGGAAATGGAAAGAAGACTTGGGAAAAAAGTATTTAGTGAAGTAAGCCAGACCCACAGAAACATAGGCTCTATGGTTTCCTTCATTTGTAATAATTAGTACATGCCTAGGACTGACCTGGTAGAGAATCATAATAGCTCAATAGCTATGTACATGTGACCATACAAAATGATGCTAATTGAAATGAACTTCAACACATAGAAACAAGAGGTTTTTTTTTTTTTTTTTTGGTAGTCGATCTCATTTTCTCCAATGTACTGTATCTAGTTCTTTTTTTGTATTTTATTTCATTTTTCTTTTTCAGTTGGTTTATCCCTGGAAATGACTGTCTTTGATTCTGATATCCTCCACCTTGTATATAGATTTATCTGATTTGGGGAAGGGAAAGGGAATAACAAAATGATTAAAGAAGGACAAAGGATGACTCATTGCAACAGTGATACTCACAAGACATTATGTCGGAAATGAACTTTACAACTTGGATGGGGGGGTGGGATGAGGGGAAAGAAAGGATAGTTGGAGAACAACAAATGTACTCATTACCTTATTTGTGTAATTGTAACCCCTCTGTACAGCATCTTTACAATAAAATAAATATTTTAAAAATCTATATTCTACCCAGCTGGAGAGAAAAATGCAAGAAATATCCATCTCAACTTTCATAGTGTTTGACAAACTTTGATTTAATAACAACAGTAACTTTGTAGAGGAAATTCATCTTGTAAGCCATGAGACATGGATAGTATTTGAAATAGCTATTGTTAAATTTAATGTTTCAGGTGGTTGGAGAAATTAGAAGCAGTAGTTTTTAAGACAGCTGCTAGAAAAGAAGTAACTTTCAGTGTCTTAAAATGATTTTTGTTTTTTAAAATTTTATTTTATTTTATTGTAAAGGTGATGTGCACATGGATTACTTACATAAGTAAGGGTAATGAATACATTTCTTGCCAAACAGTGTTACCACCTCGTATTCTCCCAGTTTCCCTCCCCCTGACTTTCCTCATTCACCAAGTTGTACAGTTCATCTCCAACATAAGTGTCTTGTAAGTATCACTGTTGCATTGCATTGGCTCATCCTTTGTGCTTTGTCTCACCATTTTGTTATTCCTCTTTCCTTCCCCAAATCAGAAACACACATACACACACACACACACACACACACACACACACACACACACATTTATATCACAGGGCACCAAAATAAAAAAAAAACAATGACAACAGGCATAAACTAAAGGGAAAAAAGGGAACAAAAATAACTTCACAAAATGCATTAAAACAAAACAAAAACTCTTGTTTCCAGTTCTTGGGATTCATTTCTATTAGCATCACTAGAATGATTTTTGTAGGACTTTAGATTTCCAAACACAGATTTACGCTTCTATTGTACTAGAAGAAATAGAAAAAGAATGGTCTTGCCCTTTTTGTTGCCAAGGAAAAAGAAAAACTCTGCAGATTATTTTTGTAAACTATTGTAAACTATATGTCAGAGTTTAGATTTATAATTGGTATGCAGTAGAACTCAGCATAAAATGCTTTCTCTATATAAGGTGTTATAATAGGGACAGCTTATCTTTATTTGGTTATTCCAGTTTTGTTTAATTTTGAGATTCTTCTGCTCCATACAAGATACATGAAATGTGTTGATTGTTCACCAGTTATTTCTTCTAATTCTGGACAAGGTACTATAGGAGAAATTGTGACTAAAGCAGTAAAAATGATAAATGAGAAGTTTGCCCTAATGAAACTCACCTTTCTATCAGGGAGAGCTAGATTAGACAATGAATCTCCATCATGTTGTTGCCACTGTGACAGGTGCTTTGAAGGTATGGCTTCTTAAGTCTTACTGTGAAATTGGGTCACCTGGGATTTTTACTAAAAGACTATAGTTCGGGAAATCTAGGGCAAAATCTAAAGGTTCTGTATTTCCAGTAAACTTCTAATTAATGCCAATTAATGCTGTAATCTGATCTATATATTACCCTTGAGTTAGAAGCAAGAGTTCATTGATAAATGGAGAGGGATAGAGAATGCTCTCATGTAGACTGGATAGCAAGTGTGATGAGCTGGTGCGATGGAATCACATCTTAAGAACAGCTATGGCTAGCATGGGAACAAGTTGATGAGGAGACTGAATATTGAGGCCAATGACCTTGGTAGAGGTTAGTTCACTAAGAGGATAAGAAAGGGAGATGGACTTGTAGTGGAAAAGGTGTGAAGGGGTTTGCGTACGAAAAGGTTTGGGATTGTAGGCAATGAATTTTTGCAGAGGAGACAGAAATATTTGACATCCAGAAAGAGAGTCTATAGATACACTTTTTTAGGGATCTAAAAAAGTTCAGAGTCAGAAATGAGCCAGAAATTTAAAAGTATTCCAAAGAAGAATTCTTAGAAATTCCCAAATATTTGAAGAATAAGTAGAGGAAGTAAAAACAGACAAACAAAATAATTATCTCTGAGTCTGTCCTGGACAGCTGTTATGTGAACGTTAATTAAATAGGAATGCTTTGTTGTAGCAACTTTAAGTTCTTTCTTCAAGATGCAAAACCTGCCGGATGCCAATGGCTCAAACCTCTATTCCTACCTACTCAGAAAGCTGAGATCCAGCCTGGGCAGGAAAGTCCCTGAAATTCTTATCTCCAATTAACCACCAGTAAACCAGAAGTGGTACTGTGGCAAAAGCGATAGAGCACCAGCCTTGAGCTGAAGAGCAAAGGGACAGCACCTAGGCCCAGAGTTCAAGCCCCGAGACCAATAAAAGAAAGAAAGGAAAGAAAGAAAGAAAGAAAGAGAGAGAGAGAGAGAGAGAGAGAGAGCAAAAGAATGAAAAAATGAAAGAACAAAAGCAAGCAAGCAAGCAAGCAAGCAAATCCTATTGTAGCATCCTCCTGGTACGGCAAACCTGCAAATTTTACTCAAATTTTGCTGCCAAATCCAAGGTTTAAACTCAGACTTTCCACTTGCCCTGCTGGCACTCTTTCATCTAAGCATACCTCAAGCCCATGCTGGTTAATATTTTTCATACTAAAAAAATTTAAAGTAGATACACAAAGATGTTTTTATCTCAGCATGTCATTGTTATGAGTACGGATGCATCTTGATTAATGTCAGCCCTTCCACCATTCTTTCCTCTATCTAGCTCAACCTCACTAAACTCTCAAATAACCTGGTTCTATTTTCACAAATATACATTGGGTATTGTGAAGGTATGCTTGGTTATTTGGAGATGAATCTTTTGGGGGTGGACTTTTCTGCCCTGCCTGGCTTTGAACTACAATCTCATAATCTCATCCTCCCAAGTAGCTAGGACTACAAGTGTCATCCTTTAACACTCTACAGAGAATGTTTCCTTTTTTTTTTCCTTTTTGAGTGTTACATTCTTAGAGTATTAGTGAATAGAGAGGCATTGAAACATGTTTGAATGAGTGAGATACCTATGAAACACACTAAAATTTGCATGCAGTACAGTGAAGTGATAACCATCCCAATATTGCTACAGAAAGCAAAAGTTTAATATCACAGAGAAAATATTAAGGATGTTAATCTCCCAAAGAAAGTAGCTGTACAAAACAGATCTCTGAGAGTATTTCAGCAATGACTTGGTTCGGAAAATTCTAAGTATCAAAAGGGTTATCATCTGGAGATCTTATGTTTTATTAAAACATTAAGGCATTTGTTTACTCATGTGATTTTCTCTGTGCATTCAATTGGAAATTTTCTAGATATTTTTGTAACTTTCTTACCTATATGAAGCACATAAATGTACACTATGTTCAAGTCTTATAAGAGTTGGAAATGAAAATTATATCTTAGGCAACAAACAGGTACAGCAAAACAATACCAATTTAAATGTTTCAGAAAATAGGAAGTATAGTATATTCCTTTTTCAGGTGAAGTTGAATCGGTTGGCCTTTATATCGCATGCATTAACATTAAAAGCACTTACAAGCCCATACATCTCAAATCCAATATAGTCTAAGGTGCTCTCATTTAGCAGCCTTGCAAAGAATTATCACCTCTAGTTATTTTAATATCTCAGTCTGTGATTTGTATGTATGCTAGAAAATATGACATGTGTTTTAAAAGCAAAATTAAATTCTATATTAAAATTTGAAACCAATTTCCCAGCTAAATCATAAAAATGCCTTTCTCAGTAAACATTTGCTTACTATATTGTAGTTGTCAAAATGGGATACCTTAATGAGCTGCAAAATGGTTATTGATTAGAAAGTAAAATTACTATTTAGAAAATTCCAATTTTTGAGTTTCTAGTTCAGAACTTAAGTATGAATGGAAATCAAGTTCTTTATATGGAAAGCTTTCTGAATTTTTGAAGATATAGTTTATTTTTTCTTTCAGTTTCATGCACATATGGCCCTAATACATTCCACTAAGTCTTCAATGCAGTCTTTAGTATGGTTTGTAAATTCCTTTCATCTTATATGATTCAAAGGACAGAATTTTCTTGATTAATTCTATATTAGAGACGATACTCTCCTGAGTGGGCAATGTCCTAAGGGTAGCATACTCAATCAAAGTGGATAATCACTAGCTTGTTTCTTGAAAGTGGCCCCCATTTCTATATTCATGTTCATATAGGTAGAGAACAGTATCTTTCATAAATAGATAATAATAAAGTTATTTCCATAATATATGCTGTCAATAAGTTATCTAAGGTTATGAGCTAGTTAAAGATGAGGAATATATCCTAAATGTATTACCTTTGGCATCTCTAAACAAATTAACCAACTGATTGTTAATGATGAATGAATCCTAAGTAATTTTAATAATATCCCTATAATGTAACTAGTCTTGCTTTTCTTAGAAAGCTGTGCTGATTGATGTACAAGTAATAAGTGAACCAATACATCAAATCTTTTTCTGTATAAACAAACTACCAGTTTTCATCAGAATTAAGCAAATAATACTACTTTTGTGCTTTTGCAAGTATAACGGAAAATGTTTTGGTTTCAAGTGAAGGAATTGGGAAAATTTGCCTACTGTATTGACATGCACTGTCAAGCTACGCAAACAGGAGTAATAGTTTTTATTTCTGAAAAGTATATATACTTTTCTAGCTTTATAATGAATTCCTTTATCATTAAGGAACTCATTTAAAATATTTCACTTGAAGTCTCCTGAAAATACCTGTGATTTTACATTGAAACCTTTCTAGGAGAGCTTTTTTCTTATAATCAAATTTAATGAAGAATGTCTTTACACTATTTCATGTAGGGAAGTCAATGTGGAGGTACAACAAAATTCAAACCATTCTGAGACAGAAATGAAGTTTCCCTGATAGTCTCATCCTTTGTAATTTAGAACATTATACTTGAAATCACTTGAACAATGTCTTCACAAAACTGAAGGTCATTTTCGTGTCAGTAAAAGTAAATAAAATGTAAACTAAAACGAGACATGGCTTCTCTTTTATAAGGCAAAGCAGAATCTCATTTAGAAGGACATATATATCCCTTATTTACAAGGACATACTTTATGATCAATATGTGTGTTGTCCTAGGGTAAAATTATTTTAATAGAACAAGAATTTATGCCCTGCCCATAAATACTCAAGGTCCTTCTTTAACTACATATTTCTTTATCATGGTTGTTTCCTTCCTGGCATCTTTTTCATACCCTTCCCAGCAGGACAGAACTGCTCCTGGCTGCCCATTGAATCTTCTCTTTATTTCTGGCCCTCCACTCTCAGAGCCGCTATTCTGAAGCAACCGCCTCTAATCTTTCTGTCACTAATACTTCAGTCAAGGCAATAACCATGAATATGGTATGAAAGATATCCCTGTCTCTTTCTTCCATCCATTCCCAAGCCATTTCCCTTAACGTCTCCTTTTGTTTTATAATTGTGACGATGTTTTTCAAATAGATTCCTGGTTCAAAAGGATTTCTCAGTCGTCCCTGGCTTCCCTTTCTTGTGCTAAGATTACTATGGATAAATTACTTCACTACTAACTTTTGTCTTAGTTCAGTCTCTTACTAACTCTTATTAATCTATCCTATCATAAACATAGTGTGACTAATTCTCAACCATTAGAGTTCTTTTGAAAATTTAAATGGGACAATAAGCTGATTGTAACTAGGAAATATGAAGCATATTTAGATAGTTGTTAGGACAATAAAATAAAACAAAATTGACATGAGTGTTGGAGGAAATTAATTCAGTAGTTGGATGGATGAGTGGCTCACACTGTCTGGCAGGCTGATGGTAGTCACTTTCATGTCTTCGGAGAGTGATAATGATCTAGTGGTGAAATTTTAATATGATCTAGCAATACAAAGATGCATTCAAGAACCTGGCCTCAAGTGAAATTACAGGGAACATATTTCATTAGTAATGGTGGATTTTTTATAGGAAGTTCAGAACTATATCAAGTCAGGAATATTTTTCGAAGTTTTGTGAGAAGCAAAATTCCTTATATTTCGAAAACTAACCTCTTCAGTAAAAGTAGGAAGGAATGAAAATAGATGGTGTAGCAAGTCAACGTTTTGTAGAGGGCTTTAGTTATAATCTTCAAATATATGAGATTACTTACATTGTAAATAAGTGGAAAATAGTTGGAGTAGATACATTGTTATATGCAAGGTTAAAGCTAGACAGAAAGATAATTCTTTTTTTTCTAAATGCATTCATAGACTGTAGATGTCCTTATTTGGATTTGAATTATATGATTGATTCTGGTTTTACTTAGGATAATAACATTAAGCATAAGCAAACATAAGTAAAAATTACAAGATTCTTATCCAAAGAGAAGGAGAAGCAGAAGGAAAAGGAGATGTATGAAGAGGAGGAGAAGGAAAAGGAGGAAGAGAAAGTGAGAGGGGAAGAGGAGGAAGAAAAAGAAGAAGAGAAGAAGGAAGAGGAAGAACAGAAGAGAAAGGGGAAACAGTACTAGATGCTGTGCAGGAAGGGAGATAGGAGGATTTGTCACCAGATAAGATGGTTGAGTTTTAGTGACAGCTAAAGGAAACGTTTCCTAGAAGGCAGTGCTTATCTACAGAAGAGAACAGAAGCATACTTACAAGAAATGAAATGACTTTCAAAGTATATGGTACACAAATAAATATGACACCAAAGAATTTCTGACTTTGGGATTTAGGAAGGCATCTTATTATCCCTAAGGAATATGTCTGCATGTTTGCTCACACCTTCTTGGCATCAGTCACCATAGGGTGGATTTCCCTACAGTGATTTAGCATTGTGCCAAGCGCACAAATAAGCTGTTCAACCCATTGCATTAATGACTCAGTATTTTTTCTAACTGATCTCATTGCTTTGCTTTGGAAATCTGGGTATGCTATTGGTGCTTTGCAAAAGAGACATTTGTATTTCAGTAGCTTATAGCATAGGGGATAGTGTGAATTTACTCTGTATGTGATTATAAAACTGTGTGATTATAGAACTGAGCTGTACCAGCTAGCAATCAGAGCAAGGTTATTTACACCCTACTGGGTGTATCTGATACTTCTCACAGCACATGAAGTCTTTTCAGACTTATCTCTGTCATAACCACTGTTGGATCAATCAGATGCTTATGGTCTCTGAAGTAAGTTTACCACAGACACAAACTGAGAGCCTCACTTAGTGTTCACATTTCCACCCCTCATTTTCTGCATAGAATATCCAATCAAGCTACTGTCAAAGCACAAGACAGCATGACAACTAATGTAGTTTTGCCCATATGCAGTCCAAAAGCTCAGTGTTGTTAAGAGGCAAATTTTGAAACAATCAAATGAAGAAACCAGTAGACAGAAGCTGAGATAGATTTTTCTTCTTTTGCTGCCTTACTAGTATGATCATTAGTCATAATACTTTATGCATTCCTTGTCAGATGTTAATTCCAGAATGAAATGTTCACACTTGAGACAAGGTGGTATTGTAATTATTAATGTAAGCACACCATGTTTTGTTCACTAAAAATTTCAGCATTCTTATTCTCTAAAAAGGCAGCAATTTATATTTCAACACAAGAGATATCTGGGGTGCTTGCTTGCCTTTTTACACTGCCTTCTGACTGAAGGATGAGAAGAAAGATTGAAAACATGGAACACTACCAACATTTCTGAAATGTTGCTAATTTTAATTCTAAGGAGAAGAGATAGGAAGTGAGGCAGAGAGATATTTGAGCAAAGAATTATAAAAATAGTATTTGTTGAAAGATTGCAAATGTAAGGTCTCAGTAATATCATGTGCAAAAAAATACCTACACCTGTAGACATTAAACTGAGTTTGGAGAAATCCCAGGATAAAGGAAAGTAACAATTTTATATGTGGTCATGGAAAATTCCCAGTATTCACTGCTACAATCTAGCAGATGTTTAAAAACCTAATACAAATACTTCTTAAATTTTTCCTTAAAATAAAAAGAGGAAGAACACCACCAGATTCATTTTATGAAGCTAGTATTATACTCATAAGAAAACTATAGAAGGTTAAAACAAGAAAAGAGAATTATGGACAATCTCATTAATAAACATAGAGAAAATAATATCTCAATAAGATACCTATAAATCAGATTCAAGGGCACATTAAACATGATACACTATGATCAAGTTGATTGCATTCCAGAGATTCAAGGATTGTTCAAACATAATCAATCAATAAATGTCGCATAGCACTTCCTATTATTAAAATAGTCTTGAAGCAAATGTATCGCAACGTAATAAAGAATATATATGCTAATCCATACCCAACATTATACATTAATGATATATAGAGGAAAAACCCTTTCTATAAAATTCATACAAGTCTAACCAGAAAATGGGGAAATGTTCTGAAAGTTGTCTTTTGACTTTTCCATGTTACGTCAACATGAGAGTGCATGAATGAACACAAAATGAGGCTCTAAGATGTCACTGAGTGATACATTCTTGTGGGACACCAGTGTGTGTTCTGTTGTGGAATGAAGCATTGTCATGTTTGTGTACTAACTTGGTTTTATACACTAATACATATTCTAATGAAGGAATAGTACAGTTACCATTTCACAGGTTAGTGCATCCATTTTCACCATTCATTGTTCCTTTGTAGCCTTAAGCTTGGGCTTGTACCTACTTTTGTGATATTGTCTCCTGAGTGTATTTGCTCCCTGCTAGGATCCGATGACCTCAGAATTAAGAATCCAATGAGGGTGTATATCTCTTCAGGTGTGCTAGTATATGCCTATAAATCCCACTATTTGGAAGATGGAGAAAGGAGTAGTGACATTGGACCATTGCTTGGGTAATAAAATTAAGAAACACTATCAAACACATACACACAAACACGCATGCGTGTGCGTGCGTGCACACACACATGCATGGTGGTTTATAACTGTAATTGCAGATACTCCAATAAATAAAATAATATCCCAAATGCTGCGAAGTCCTTTCAAAATCATTCTTGAGACCTCTGCTTCTCATCTTTCAACATAGTATGTTTTCAGCTGCTAAAATAGTCATCTAATGTAGCATTTTGATTATTTAAATCTATACTTTATATATGAAACTTGATACTTGAAATCCAGTGTGTCTTCCAAGTGAATAAATTTTCTCTTCCCAACTTTCTGTCTTTCCTTCCGTTGCTGTTGAGTGCATAACTATACATATCGGCTGGGGACAAATGCAACTCATTACTTATTCTACAGACAATATGGGTCTATGAAGCTACCCGGTAGGATTTCAAATTATTCTTTAGATATTAACCCATAAAAACAAACATTTGATGACTATCTACTGCATGTTTATTATTTTCTGTACCCCTGGTAATATAAATATCCATAAAACCAAGGAAATCACATTTACTTTAGATAGGTGGAAGAAAAGAATGTTTTGGTCTATAAAATTAATCCAACTTGCCTTTCTAATTACAAAATTTAAACTTCTTAAAATGACATCGTATGTGTTGGGACGTTGGAAGGAAAGGTGTATTGCTTAGTATTCAAAAATAGAAGATATAAAGCTGAAAAGTCAGAGTCCCTACCTTCAGAAGCTTAAAATCCAATGAAAGAGGGTCTATACTGCTAACTACTAACTACTGCCTGAATGAAGATGTTCATTTCAAAGAATGGAAGCCTCCTCCTGTTTCCACAGTGATTTGACAAACAGAGTGATTTGAACACTGATTAAAACATAGGGTACCTGGGTGGCTCATGCTTGTAATCCTACCAACTCAGGAGGCTGACGTCTGAGAACCATGATCCAAAGCCAGCCTGGGGAGGAAGGTCTGTTAAATTCTTATCTCCCATTAACTATAGAAAAAAGCGGGAAGTGGCACTGTGGGTCAAGTAGTAGAGTGCCAAAGTCCAGAGTTCAAGCTCCAGGCCCAGCAAAGGCAAACAAACAAAAAATCCAAAACAATATGGTGTGAGGTGTCTTTAATAACACTGTGATGAACAGTCATTTGATGAAAGCTGATATTTTCTGTTCATAAATACAAAAAAAAGAAAATAGTAGAAAATTTTATATCTCAATCTGGGTAGCCTAGAGTGTCTTGTTATATTATCTAAATAAATGCTAGTGTATTGTCATGAAGTCGTATTATAGGTGGGGTTACCACCTAAAACTTGTTGATTACTTGACGCTAAATAAGATATATTACCTTAGAGAATGTGGATAGACTTCATCCAGTTAGTTACAAGGTATTAAACAGAGGTTTCCTAGGAAAGAAATCTGCTTCAGGATTACCCACCTGCAAAACATATTAATTAATTCCTTAAAATCTCTCAATAGACCCAGAGATCAACAGTCAGATGGACAGAAAGACAGATAGATATTTTATTATCTCTGTTTCTTGGATCACTTTGCTTGATTCAATGAAATTTCATTATTGTGTTAAAGGAATGAGTACAGAAAAAGATATTACAGAGAAGGAAAAAAGAGAAAGAAGATGAATAAAAACAGGATGAATGATTTTCAGTTTTCTGGAGGCCAATTAACACAATAAGCTTTAGGAAATGAATATCCAACTTTTATCTATAGTTCTGCAATGGAAATATCTGCATCTCCAAATTATTTCATATATTCTGCTATGAACATAACACATTAGGTCAGTGGGAATCAGGAAATGATGGGGGCAAAACCAAAATACTAAGATGTTACTGAGTCGCAAAAACTTTTAAACTGAGTTAACAACAAGGTCACCCTGATTTAACCTTCTGGTCTCCATGATCATATCAGCTCCAATTCATATAGGCCCCTCTTATAAGTTATTCAAATCTACTCTTGATAGATGCACTCCATTGAACATTCCTAGAAACTGTAGAAAAAGATTAGAAATTCCTACAATTACGAAAGAATGAGCCATACTGATGTTAAAAGTGATCCTAGATGAAAATAGGTCTCTGTCATTGATGGACTTTAAGATTACAGATATATATATATATATATGTATACTTTGATGCATCCGTAGACTCTGAATTATGTACCTAGCAGTACAACAGCAGAGGCATGGCTTGGCCCTCAAATACAAGAAACACAAATATTTCTGGAAAAAGGATTTGAAATGGAAACTTTTCAAGTGTCTATTATTTCTTTCACATATTTCAAATTAGCACTCTCAACATGGGAACAGAGGCTGATTCCACAAGCAGAGTTTTCTCCAGGAAAATTTAGAAGTCAGTTCAGGAAGCAATCACATCCCAAATTCTTCCATTCATTCTAGACCCAAGAGTTTTCATAAACATCTAGAAAGTCTCTGTACAAACACACACACACACACACACACACACACACACACACACTCTCTCTTCATAATAAACAATGAATCTTATTAAAACAACTCTTTTTGGATAACACACTCTTCGATGTCATATGAAATGGTTGATTGATGCCTTTATACCTTCTCTAGCTCATACATGAACCTAATACACTATCTCAGGTTCATTATTTTTTTTTACAAAGTGTCTGATAACATTGTTACCCATCTCTCTTAACCCACCCCTTCTCTCACTTTTCTTTTTTTAAAAATTGAGATTAGGTGATTACATAAATTTCACATATTTCACAGTATTGTGGAATGGTGATACTCAGTTAAACTGACAAACACATTTTAACCTTCACAAAGCAAATTGTCATTATCATGGTCTATAAAGTTTGTGAATTCTATTAGCTTTGACAATACAATTATTTCTTCCACATCAGGTGATTTATGTTTTTTTCCTGTTGCTTAACGTAAGCTGTTCCCTCTTTCCCTCTCATTCTTCCCTTCTCATCGCTGTCTTTGGGTTGCTTGGTTCATTTTCATCTATGTCCAGTGCAGCTGATGGGCAGCTGATGTTCATTATTTTTTAACAAAACCCAACATATATGCAACATGGCTCAGTTTAGAATATAAAAGCTTTATCTAATGTATCAAAGAAGTGATGTTAAAGCTGGCACTGAGCTCCTAAGATGACAATGATGTCAAACATGAATGCTGAAGATGGCCTATTACATGGAAGGTAAGGGCTGCTTGAGGCAAAGAGGTCTTAGAGGTAAGATAAAATACTTTAAAAGAGAAAATTATAGGAGTATACTTAGAAATAAAACATTTGGAATTTCTACGATGAGAAGTTAGGAAGTTACTGTTCCCAGAAAACTGAATTGCTTCATTCCTCTCTAATGTGTGCCAAGAATGCTTTCACATTTGTAAGTCCCATTCCAGTGTGAAAATATTGCATATATTGGAGGTAGGGTATTAGGGAGGGCAAAAAGAAAAGATCTACAGGTGTTATTTAGGAAACGCTTCTTTTATTTTAGTAAATGTATATTTTTAAAATAGAGTGATATGAGTTAAATTAACTATTTGTTGTGTTTTAAGTATTTGGACTGCTTAAGTGTTGGTTGCTTAAGTGACAATGTTAGCTGTCATTTCATGAATGGCAGCTTATGGTAAGCCTCGGAGGAATTTAAAATGATTTTATTTCAGCTTTAAAAACTTTCCTTGATGGAGCTGGGAAGGTGGCTCAGTGGTAGAGTGCTTGCCTCACATGCATGAGGCCCTAGGTTCGATTCCTCAGTACCACATAAGCAGAAAAAGCCAGAGTGGCTCTGTTTCTCAAGTGGTAGAGGAATAGCCTTGAGCTGAATTGCTGAGGCCCAGAGTTCAGGCCCTACAGCTAACCAAAAAGAAAAAAATACTTTCCTTGAATGTATATTTCAAAAATGAATTTTCTCAGTCCATTAATAATAGTTTTCTAAAAGAGTAAGACTATAAATTATTTAATCTGGGTGGAATTAAAACAATTAAAAACAATCATAAGTTATAACATATTCATGTCTTTTCTGTTCCAATCTGTACATTGACTTCTCAATTATAACATCCATTGTAACTTTAATAAACAGATTTATTTGTATCCTTTTATTCTAGAGAAGGATTACTTCAGAAAAAGGTGACGGTTGCCTGCATAAATAGCTATAATTCTTTTAAATACAATTTAAGCCAGAAGAAATGAACTAAAGAAAAATTAAAGGAGACAGAAGACAATAAAGTCAAAAGTGAGATGAATATAAAATCTAGGGAACAAACTTGCTAATTACAGTGAAAAATATATGCTTCTTTGTAATCTAGTATCAAAACACTAATATTAAACTAGATATCTCAGAAGAAGTCTAACTATTCCATCTGGCCAGCATTCTGAAACTGTTATAAGACTTCTCATAAAGAAAATAAAGAAAATAGAACCCCATGGTGCTATAAACATTCCTTTCAGAACAAGGCAATGAGATTTTTAAAGGCATTTGTGGGTAATATCCTTCCAGGTGGTCTAGGAACAAAATAAGAGCAATCATTTTGGCAATCAAAGTTATATAGTCCAACTTTTGGATCAACTAAAGATAGTAAAATACCTTCTCTCTCCCAGGAGATAAAACTGAAACCTTGGGCAAGATATGTAATAGGAAGAGAAGATCTTCAATAGTTAAATGCTTCTGAGTCTAGAGAACAGGAAAAGACCACCTCTGTAGGATGGAGCACCTGAGAGAAATTCTTCCTGTTTCCCTTTGTTTTCCTCTCTTGGGAGCACTGCTTCAAAACAAGACGCTCACTGACATCCATCTTCCAGTGTTTCCAGCAGTTAGTGGAGCAGCAGCAATGGTGACAGTAGGGACTGTGGGCTTGACAGTCACTTTCACACCTGAAATCTTATGAAACAACCTGCACAAAAGAGCAATGGTGGTCAAGCACATGAGCTACTTGTTCTAGCTCTTCTTTCAGCACTTTTCTTAAACACAGATCTCGTTGCAGAGATCTTGCAACAGCTCTGAAGAGGAAACCTCTTCAGCCATAGCACAAACAAGCTAGCTGAGTTAGAAAAGAAGAGAGGCAAGAAGCTAGAGAAACAACCTCACACCAAGTTCTGGATTCAATCCTGGTGTGACCTGGTGAGGACCCCATCCCAGAAAACAGAGAAAAGGCGACAGGATTATAATGAAGGTCATTCAAGAACTATGTTGACTCCTAGAAACTGGACATGAAAAATGGACAAAGATAATACTGCAACACCTTAAAAACCAAATCTGAAACTAGACACCCAGACCCTGGATGGTGAATCTAGACTTATGGTCTAAGTTCATTTCTACTATCATCAGTAATAACATGATGACAATGATAATTCAGCACAAAAACAATAATCAGAAAAGATTAGAAATTCTTTTTCTGAAAATGCATGCAATATTCTTTTTTTAATTTAATTTAATTATGAAAGTGATGTACAGAGAGTCTACAATTAAGTTAATGAGTACATTTCTTGTTGAACATTTTTGCCACCTTCCTTATTTTCCTCCCACTTTCCCCCCCCCCCCCACACTCTGCTCCTCCCACAGCCCAAGTTGTAGTGTTCATTTCCAACATGGTGTCTTGTGTGTATCCTTGTTGCATTGGTTCACTCTTTTTCTTTTGTCTTACCATTTTGCATTCCCCTTCCCTTCCCCAAATCATATAAATGTATAATAGAAGACACAGGGTCGAAAACAATAACAACAGGAGATAAATCATAAAGAAAAATAATCGAAAAAAATTGAAAGAAAAAATTTCACAGTGCATTGAAAGAAAAATATAAACAAACCTTCTTTCCATATTTTGGAGTTCGTTTCAATTAGCATCATTTTATATGGTCATGTGCACATAGCTACTGAGCTATAGTAATCCTCTTCTAGGACTATCCTAGACATACACTAATGATTACAAATGAGGGAAGCCCATGGAAGCTATGTTTCTTTGGGTCTGGCTTACTTCACTTAATATGACATTTTCCAAGTCTTTCTATTTCCTTATGAATGGGGAAATGCCATTCTTTCTGATGAAAGCATAGAATTTCATTGTCTACGTGTAACACATTTTCTTGATCCAATAAACAACAGCTATACATCAGTTTAGATATTGGCCAAATTGGACAATTTTTTACAGTATCAATTTTAGCCGGGTGCTGGTGGCTCATGTCTGTAATCCTAGCTGCTCAGAAGGCTGAGATTTGAGCATCATGGTTCAAAGCCAGCCCAGGCAGGAAAGTCTGTGAGACTCTTATCTCCAATAAACCACTCAGAAAACTGGAAGTGGCGCTGTGGCTCAAAAGGTAGAATGCTAGCCTTGAGCTGTAGAGCTGAGGGACAGCGCCCCAGGCCCAGAGTTCAAACCCACTACTGACAAAAACAAACAAACAAAATCCCCCAAAACAATTTTAACTATGCTTTATAAAAATAAATAGAAACTCTTGAAATAGAGCAGAAGATAGATATTTTCAGAGAATTACTAGCTATAAAAATTTCCAGTGGCTATTTGAAAATATTTTCAAAGGAAGGATGGCAAGGTATTTTAATATCAAAATGTTATCATATACAAATATTTGCATTATAGCAAAAAGAACACAGAACTTAGTGTCTGTCCCCTGAAATTAGACATCTGGCTGCAGAACTGAGAAGATAGTCATGCTCATGGGATTTTCATTGCCAATTCATATCAAACACTTGTGGCTTTAGGTATCCATTTGATGGGCTGGGAAAGTGGCTCAGTGGTAGACTACTCGCCTAGCATGCATGAAGCCCTGGGTTCAATTCGTCAGCACCACATACATAGAAAAAGCCGGAAGTAGTGCTGTGGCTCAAGTAGTAGAAAGAGTTTCCTGAGCAAAAGAAGCTCAGGAACAGTGCGTAGGCCCTGAGTTCAAGTCCCACGACCAGAAAAAAAAGTATCCATTTGAATTTTTTCAATCATTACTTTACTCTGTATCGTAAGACTTAATGATTTCTAAATGCAACACTGAAAAGTTTTTTTTTTTCAACTTTAGCTCAAGGCTAGTGATCTACCACTTATTCTATAGCTCCACATCCATCTTTTTTTTGCTGCTTAATTGGATGTAAGAGTCTCATGAACTTTCCTGCCAAGACTGGCTTTGAACAGCAATCTGTTTCTGGAGTAACTAGGATTATAGGCACGAGATAGCAGTGCCCAGCTTGTTTAAACTTTTTTATATTGTTTTCTCTAGATCATAAATTAGTACTAGTTGTTGATGAACTAAATTATTCTGTATTTTTAGAGAATCTTGGGCTGATATAACCACATTAGCAGATAGAAGAGTATACTACAGCTGTACCTTGCATACAGTCTTTGCAACTAGTAATAGCTTAAATTGCAGAAATGTTAATTGAAATACAGTGCATGTATGTTATATTTTCAAATAGGTTGACAGAGGAGAATTTGGGGTGTCTTGAACTAAATCCATTTCTCATTTCTAAACCTTTATTTATTTATTAACAAATATTTGGAGATATGTACCTGACATTTTGTTCCCCTAGAATTGTGAGAATTAACTGTTATATCTATCAACACATGAAAAACAGATTAGGAAATAGTGACATACAATGGAATATTACTCTGCCCTCAAAACAATACATATACTACCAAAGGAAAAAACATGTAACTATCCAGAAGATATGTTAGAAATGTAAAGAAATGTAAAGGAAATATGCTAGAAATGTAAAGGAAAATACCGCATACACATATGGAATCTAAAGAAGTCACACATATGCAAGTGGAGAGAAGAGAATGATGATGACTACCGGCAAGAGGAACATGGTAGGAGTTGAGGGGAGGATGACGTCAAAGATAATAAAGTAATCCTAGCATAGCACAAGTCAACAAGATTACAGTTAATAATATTGTGCTGTAAACTGGTGATTTGCCAAAGGAGTGGATTTTGAGTATCCTTATTACAACAAAGGGAATAGATGCCCGTGTTGTATAATAGTGTATTACTTTTCTTGACTTGAATATTCTCTTCATTGTTTCTAAGTAAATCAAAACACCTTGAAATAGCTTAAATATACAATATTTGGAAAGGGAAAATATTACCCCTTATACGAATATAAATGTACCATATTGATCCATGCTTCCATGGTTTTTTTTGCTGGTTAATTGGAGATAAGATTTCCTGACTTGGAAATGGCTCTGTGGCTCTGGTGGTAGAGCATTCGCCTTGAGCTGAAGAGCTGTTGAGCTGTCCCTCAACAGCACCCAGGCCCAGAGTTGATACTTCAGATCTCAGCTTCTTGAGTAGCTATGATTACAGGTGTGGGCCAACAATGCCAGCCTCTTAGAGAACAATAAATAACATGCTAATACCTTTATAAGATGAGAACATTATTTTCAGGAAAAATAAAATGAATAAATTAGTATCAAAGGGAGAATGTGAATATTCACAAATTTTAATTTAGAACAACGCTCAAAGTTCACTAAAGCATTGATGCTTACAATAAATCTGATGATGTAATCACCAACTTTTCACTTCACCAAATCCTGAAAAGAAAATGTACAATGTTAATCATTATTTCATAGCCAGTATAAATTAATTCTACTTATGATTAAGGACTCCATGTTCAAAAATATGCAAACTATTTTAGGACGCTCTTAAGAAATAGACCGCTAACTGATTGATGTTTGTTTTGCATTTTAAACTATGATTGTTCTATATTTAATGCAAAAGGAGACCCTATTTTGTTATGTGAAAAGTAAGTTTAATATATTCAATACTGTATAAAAACTAGACCTTATCACTTGCTGAAATTTGTTTTGCATTTGTTTTCTTTTCAAACAATAGAAATGTCTTTTTGGTTTGACAAAAAATTGTTCAATTTATCCCTTTTCAAATATTTTCATCTTGTAAATTGATAACTATAGAAGTGTTTTCATCATAGTACAAATATCATAAAGTAATAAGTACACATATGTCAATGTGAGGGTGTATCTATTCATAACTGATCACTTTCATTACTGATACTCAAGAGTAGACTGGAAGGAAGGTAGAATCAAGTGTTTAAAAGTTATTTCTTTATTGGTTTAGACAAGGAAATATTTCAAATTAAGCTATAATTCAGGAAGAGAATTTTGTACACATTCATCTCTGTTCTTCATGCTTTTACGCTGAAGTGTGCTTTCACATATATCCTTGTAAAATTATTTAAACTTCTAAATTACAAAGCAACTGGCTGGTTTTTAATGATAAGCCAATATTCAGAATTCAAGGATGTTAAAATGTAAGTGTAGAGATATTCTTATTTTATTGAAATGTTTAATCTCAAAGGGTCTTACTTGATTTCAACATTGTGGATTTATCAGTGTTATTTCAAGGACACTCTGAACATTTCTGAGAATGAGATAATGCAGAGAAAAGCATAGCCAACCAATTAAGCAACTATGAAAAATGCATGTCATTCTCAAACATGTTTTATACTTATCTGGGTATTTGCTAAAACATTTGTATCATGAAAAGCATTGTATTTTATTTGTTTAAAATAGGTTTAAATATTTTTGAAATCACAGTATTTATGGAATATATTAGGATGGATTTTTAGTAATAAAATAGAGTCTTATAATCTTTTTTTACAATTATTAATAGCATACATTAGTTGTACAAGGGAGATCTCACTGTGGCATTTCCATGCAGACATCCAGTGTATCCAGATTGCATTCACTCCCTCTATCATTCTCCCTCACCCTCTTTTAAATTTTTTAACAGGTTTTATTGTTCTGTTCTTACATATTCAAATAAACCACTTCAACCGTATGCATCCTCACTCACCTTGTCTTTTTGCCTTTCCTGCTCCTGTGGGTATCCTCCCCACGACAGAACTAATTTTATTTTCTTGTCATTCATTTTCACTTTGTATTAAGTGTACCAAGGGATTTCACCATGGTGTTTTCAGACATATAGATGCTATATTTAAATCACACACAGTAGCCTAAAAAGATGGCAGAGATACCCAAAATGTAGCTACAAAATGATGTAGAAGAGATGATTGCCTATGATTCAGTGTTCTGCAAGCCCCAAGAAAGACATGAGTCCACTCATTCAGCCTCCGAAGATGACAGGGAGGAGGCTTTGCTCAGCTCATAACACGTTCACTAAGAAAGAGAACGTGAGAAAAGTAAATTAGAAGAGTAGGATTATGTGCACTAAGATGCTGAACAAAAAATTAGGCAAAAAAATTAAACACTCCAGGAAGTAGCTGGAGTTACCATGGGTGAACCGATAGAGAGCAAATCAAAATCTGCTTTCATGTTAAGGACTTGGAAGTGTAATCTATAAAATACAACATTTTCTTTTCCTTTATCATATTTCTTGTTCTTTTTAAAAAACCTATTTCCATCTTCAATTAATGAAGACCAAAATGTAGTGGCTGATATATTAGCAGAGCTCCATTATTTGAATTTTTGTTTCCACTGCCCTGCCTGCCCTGAGGGAGATGACAACATTGTCTTGGATTCTACTTCAATCTGTGTGTTCTACTTTTGGAGTGTGCCTCTTTGTATACCTTTGATAGTATCTTCTTTAGGTATTAGTTACCTATGCATAAATTGTAAGTATGTAGGTTGTATTATTATATCATAAGACCCAAGAGCAGGTAACTTAACAGAAAAAATAGATTGATTTAGGCATCATGTTTCTGGTCCAAGATTAAGACCCTGTATCTGATAATTTTGCAGGCAGGTTCTAAAGTATCTCAGTTCAATATATGGCAACAGGCACTGCCCTAGCATGGGTGTCCATTCTGATTTCTCTGCTGCTCCTTAGAAAGCCATTTGGATTCACTCCTGTGGGCTCTACCTGATGAGCTCTTCTCCTCACTGACTTTACAAGAGTTCATCTCTAAACACCACAGGTAGATTAAGACCTTACATGGCCTCTCCTCACTGCTTTTGTGTGTGTGTGCATGTGTGTGTGTGTGTGCGCGTGTGTGTGTGCACATACGTATGCGTGTGTGTGTGTGTGTGTGTGTGTGCCAGTCCTGAGGCTTGAACTCAGGGCCTGGGCACTGTCTCTGAGCTTTTATGATCAAAGTTAGTGCTCTACCACTTGAGCCACAATTCTATTTCTGGTGGTTGTTTTGCATTTGGTAGTTAATTGAAGACAGAAGTCTCAGAAACTTTTTGCTGAGGCTAGATTCAGACCACAGTCCTCAGACTTCAGCCTTTTTAGTAGCTAGGATTACAGGTCTGAGCCACCAATACAGCCTTCCCACTTAGTTTTTCATAATGAAGAATACATTTCAACACATTAATTCCTGGGGATGCACTTTAATCATATCTACTCTATTGAACCCACACGAGCATCTTATCACTTCACACAAAGGACAAAAAGCTTAAATTACTTTATAGCCTTTTAACATCACCTATTTATGCTGTTATTATTTTAAGCATTTTTTTATGTGCATTTAGAATTATATCAGAATTTATATCATTTTTGCTTCAGCTATCAAACCTAATTTCACTAATTTGTTTTCCTACTTTTCTATCTTCCTGTGTTTATTTTATTTTATTTTTTTGCTTTCTGTTTAAAGAAGATTGCTTAGACATTTTTTTCAAGGCAGTTTTATTTATGACACACTCATTTTTTTTATTTAAGGCCACCTTGATTTCTCTTTCAATTGTGAAGAACTTTTGCACTGAACAGTGGTTCCAGTAGACAAAATTTCCTTCCAATACATCAAAATTTGGTATCATTTTCTGTAGCCTCCATGGTGTCTCATGAAAAATCTGCTCTCTATTTGTTTTTAAATTCTTACAGGCAGCAATGTTTTTATTCTTGCTTCTTCCAAAACTTCCTTTGTATTTGGTTTCCAGATTTTTTTTTGAATACTAAAGAGTGGAGCCAGATGTATGCACGCCAAGCAAGCACTCTAGCACTGAGCTACATACTCAGCCCGTAGTTGTGAGATACAAAATTAAGATTTCTGCTTTTGGAAGTGGTGCTGTGGCTCAAGTGGTAGAGTGCTTGCCTTGAGCTGAAGAATGCAAGGACAGCGCCCAGGCCCAGAGTTAAAGCCCCACGACTGACAAAAAAATTTTAAAAAAATAAGATTTTTGCTTTCATATAGATTCATTTGGATTTCCTCTGTGATTCAGTTCCACGTATTATTTTTAGGTGATTTGTGGGTTCTGTTCCATTCTTCTTTCCTTTGTCACTATAGAGATATGTTTATTAAACCATTCTGTCAACAATCTCTCCAACAGTTGTCATTAAGTGGGATCAAGAGTATCCAAACTAATGTCATAAATAGTTTTTAATTATAGAAGAGCATTCCAGTGATAGTATATGTCTAGATGTATCGTAGCCCAATGATCAGTGTGTCAGGAAGTTTTATGACACTTGTTTCTGTTAATATATATGATCTCACATGTATATAAGTTTTAGAATGAGTTAATTCATAGCTTTCTTGGACCCACAGAGGAAAGATAAGGAACTATTGTATTGGAAATCACTTTGTAGACTATTTGTCTCTAATTCTATTTAATGTATTAATACTGCACTAATATAAATGAGATAGTGTTAAAATGCAAACCTTAACGATTCTTTAAAACATCATAAATCATTCCATTATTCTGATGAGTATTAATACAAATATTAATGAATAGAATTCTCATTTTCCTATTCTTTCCTTTCATCTTCATTGAAATAAATAATAACCTAATCTTACTTAAAGTAAAAAATGATGTTCTCTGTCCACTTTTTGCCAAGTAATGTGTCTTTGCAATGACTTTCACAGCTAAAGATGGGTATTAGAAAATGAATTTTTGTTACTGTGATAAAATTTCTTTGCTGCTTTGACCCCAATTTAGGAACTTTATGCCTTCAGGCATCATAAATCATCACTGAGGTAGCCTTCAAAAACCAAGCCTCATTTTCTGCTTTCATGGGCCAGGTAAAATAAAGACTTCCTTATCAGTGACAGCCACATAGACTTACAGAATACCTTTCACATGTTAAGTGCGCCCTGCCTTAGTTTTCAAGTAAAGAAAATGGAATATGCATGAAAGTAAGTAGATATGAAAGCAAATTTTTAGATGTCACTCCTCAAAATCACACCAAATTCAACCCACAGAATATTTCAATCAAAATAACAAAAGTTCACCATTCATAGGTATTAGTTACCTCTTTTTTTTTTGTCTTTTATAGCTTTACTCCCCTCCACGCCCCCCCCCCCAGCTGAGGACTTGCATTTGCCTGGCAACTGCTTTTCCACTGAGCTGAATCCCCAACCTCCCTTGGTACTAATCAACAGCACAGTTTGTGGCATAAAGAAAATTGACTACAGGGGCTGGGAAGGTGGCTCAGTGGTAGAGCGCTTGCCTTGCATGCCTGAGGCCCTGGGTTTGATTCCTCAGCACCACACAAGCAAAAAGAAAAAAGCCAAATAAATAAATAAAAGCCAGAAGTGGCTCTGTGGCTCAAGTGGTATAGTGCTAGCCTTGAGCTGAAGAGCTGAGGGACAGCACCCAGGCCCAGAGTTCAGGCCCCACGACTGGACCCCCCCCCAAAAAAAAAGAAAAAAAAGAAAATTGACTACATATGAGAAGTAAATTCTAGCATCAAAGAAACAGGGGCCAAGAAATGGTCTAACTTAATCCAATTATAGCCTATGGAAAACCTGCTATGAAACGAAACCCTTTGCAGGGCTAAGAACTTTGTCTAAGGAGTTGGCATCACTAAGGCACACTTAGTTAATTTGTTTCTAACATATTTATAAGATGATTTCTTTGTTGCTTTGTATGTCCCTCCCCCATGGTGTAACCCCTGTTTTCACTGTATTTGATGTTGGTATAATTTGTGGAGGGGAAGGAAAAAAACCAATCGTTTAAATAGGGATACAGGTTGACCCATTGCAGCAATGAGATGCACAAGACGTTATGTTGAAAAACAAACTTTCCAACTTTGGCTGGGGGGGGAGACTCAGGGGGGGGATATATGGGAAGGGATGGTAAGGGGAAACAAAGGAGGAGGCAACAATGCTTGATAAGAAATGTACTCATTTGGGATGAAAGTAACACGAGTTTTGTTCTAGAACACTAACTTAAGGCAAGCATCAACCAAAGTCTGTAGTTGCACAGTCAAAAGTCTTCAGATACAATCTAGTTCAACAGATATATCTATTCAACATCAAACAACTATATATTGATGGGCTACAAACTGCAAAGAAGAATTTGGCAAACCAGAAATTATTAGGTTTAGGGAGAAATGTGGGTAAAAATAGGAATAGAGTGATGTGGGAAGGCACAGGGAGAGTTAACTAAGTCCTAATCTCAAAGCAGGAAATAAGTTGGATAGAATGAAAGTAGAGAGAGAGAAAAAATGAAGAAAGAGAAATAGAAAAAAGAGACAAGAAAAAGTAGAAAAGCAAAAATTAAAATTAAAAAGTGCAATGCTTAAAAATTATGCAAATTTGAAAATGAAATATTCAGAGAAGAACATGGATATGATGAGAGAAGGGGAGGGATTTAAAGGGGACATGAAAAACTTAAAAAATACTTAAGATATTATATAGGTATAAAGAGGTAGTACTGCTATTAAAGAATTTAAATCTAAGAGGTTTTGAATTGAATAATAAATTTTTGGATTAAGTGTGTACACAATGGGGGATAAGGCCTAATAATCGACTATGGGTGTATCTGAGGATGTGTAGAACAGCATTAAGTCACACAAAGAATGAAAGAGAAGAAAAGGTGAAAAGAATGAGAAAGAAAGAAAAAAAAGATCAAAAGTTCAGTAGAGCTAAACAAAAAACAAAACAAAAAAATTTTTTAAAGAAAAAAAGAAAGAAAGAAAAATGCACACACACATATACCCCTAAAATAAAAATAATAAGAGGAAGGAAAGAAAAAAGTTACTAGAAAACAATTTTTTTAAGTAAAAATTAAAAAGAGTTTTAGAAAAAATTTTTTATAAAAAGTACAAAAAAAAAAGTTCGTTGATTTTTTTGGGAGGGATGGGAAGATCCTGTATCTCCCTTGTGTCCATAACCAGCCTCTTGTTGGAGTATCTGGTCTGCTTGTGGTGTTTGATTTTCCTGTGGCTTGGTTGGTTTCTTAAGTCAGTTTGTTTGAGCAGGCAGAAAAAAAAATCGTTTAAATAGGGATCCAGGTGGACCCATTGCAACAATGAGTTGTACAAGTTGTGATGTGGAAAACGAACTTTGCAACTTTGGTGGGGATAGGGGGCGGGGAGGATTGAGTGGGAGGTGGGGGGGAGGATGAGAAGGGATGGGAAAGGGAAACAAAGGAGGAGGCTACAATGCTTGATAAGAAATGTACTCATTATCTTGCCCATGTAATTGTAACCTCTCTGTACAGTATTTTCACAATAAAAAAAAAGAAAAAAAGAAATAAAAAAATTTTACTCTTTATTTCATAAAAAAAAAGAAATGTAATCATTACCTTGCTCATGTAATGAATATAATTGTAACCCCTCTGTATGGTATTTTCACAATTAAAAAAAAGTAAATTTGAAAGTGTAGACTATTTCATAGCCATTTATGTAAGATTGAAAAATTCAGAGAATCCATGACAATACATAATGAGGTGTAAATATGAACATGTCATCATTGCTTCCATTCCTATAGAGAAGGGCCCCTTTGTTTCATACTTTGATTTAGATAGCAAATGGTTGAGACTCTGTTTTCAGTCTAACTCAAATTTTATATCTTTTGATGGGAGAATTGAGATCATAAACATTAAATATTTTATAAAAAGGCTATAACATTTCCTGTAATTTGCCTATGGAAGCAAGTGGCAAAATGGTCATTTGCTTATCTACTCTTCCAGTAGGATTTCTTCTTTCTTGTGTTTTTTTTTTTTTTTGGTTGTAATTATCATCCTCTTCTACTTATACCTTTAGTTGCCCTGGTCAGTACTGGTTTAGTCATCATAAATACCTTTACTTTTGCCTTACTGTGGAAAGTTTTCATTATTGCTTCAATTGTAAAGGATATATTTGGTAGTTATTATCATTCAGGTTTTGGATTATATCTCATGCACTCTTTACTTTTAGAGCATCTATTGAAAAATCTGCTATTTTTCTGGTACCTTTGACTTTATATATGATTTCGAGGTCTCTCTTACACCTTTCAATATTCTTTGTTCTGTATATTTATGATTTTTAACTATAGAATGTCCAGGAGTGTTTCTTTTCTGTTCTTGCCCATTAGTGCTCAATGCCTCCTGTACCTAGATGACAATCTTTTCTCATGTAGAAGATGTTTTCTATGCCTTTAGCTTGTATTTCATTTTGTTGGTTTCAAAAGGTCTTAAATATCTTATTCATATTTTCTTAGTATTTTTCATTGTCTTTTTCTGATTGACCTAGCACTCTATCTTTGATGCCTAATATGCTCTTTTCAATACATTCTATTCTATGGAGATTTCTACAGATTTTTTGTTTGGATTATTGAGCTTTCATTTAAAACTGATTTTTTTCATGGTTTTATATAGATTTCCCCTTTTATATCCTGTACTATCCTTATTTCAATGAATTATATTATTTATTTATTTATTTTTGTCAGTCGTGGGGCTTGAACTCTGGGCCTGGGCGCTGTCCTTCAGCTCTTCATCTCCAGGCGAGCGCTCTACCACTTGAGCTACAGCGCCACTTCCGGTTTTCTGGTGGTTTATTAGAGGTAGGAGTCTCATGGTCTCTCCTGCCCGAGCTGGCTTTGAACCACGATCCTCAGATCTCAGCCTCCTGAGTAGCTAGGATTACAGGCGTGAGCCACCAGCGCCCGGCTTATATTTTTTATTTTATGTGAATTCATTAAGGTGCTTACACACATCCTCTTTATTTTTGTTTAGTTTTTTATAATCACTACTCTTTTCAGTTATTCGTTTAAAACTCCATCCTGATATCAGTATCTTTCAAATCATGTTTAGTGGAATTGTTGGGAGAGACATCATCCTTGTCTTTCTTACATTACTTATGTTTCTGTGTAGGGATTTATGCATCTGAAGACAAGTTTAAATCATCTGTATTCTTCCAGTTCAAGTGATCTCAGTGTGCAGATCTGACATTACTCCACATCTTACTCTGCACTCCATTTGTGCCCTGAGAAGCAGGAAGGATCCAAGCCTCAGCATAACCTCCAATGTGTCAGAGAACAGTGGGGACAGAGAGTTGTTGGTTCTGCATGTAATGTGGAACTGAGTAAGAACTCAGAACTGAAAGGACTATTTTCTCTACTGGTCTCAGGCTTATGTATCTTAAACATAAATTCCTCTGCACATGAAGAGGATAATGTTCTGCAAGTTTCATGATTCAGAAAAGCTGGACTCTGGGATATTAATCCCACTGACAGTGAAGACATGCCAGGATGCAGTTCCAAGGAACTTCCATGCTGAAATAAAAATTTTAATTCAATGACTTATATCATAGATGTATACCAAGTATGTTTTAGCTATATGATAATGACTTCCATATAGAGGAATCTATCCATTATTGCAGAAGTATACACTGGACCTGTTGCCACAGCTATATTTCTGTATCTCTCATGTGTCACGCAGGGAAAGGCAAGCAGAATGCAAAGGACATTCTTCAATTATTGCCACAAAATAACAGTGGCAACAAATAACTGTAAATAAGACAAATGCCATCTTTTCTGATTTGAAGTGTCATATAAAAATGCATCTCACATGGGTGGGGGAGCGGAGGGAGGATGGGAAGGGATGGGAAGGGGAAACAAAGGAGGAGGCTGCAATGCTTGATAAGAAATATAGTCATTACCTTGCCCATGTAATTGTAACCCCTTTGAATGGTATTTTCACAATAAAAGATAGTAAAAAAAAATGTATCTCACCACAGTAGTAATTGTCATTTCTTAGTCCCTATTTTAAGAACCATATATTCTACAAATAAAATCTAAAATATAGAAGGCATGTTGATCAAATTATTTCACTAACATTAAATAAAAACAGACATTGAACAATGTGAAATTTTATTAAATTAATTCTAATACTAATGGAACAATAAATATTTTATATTATTTAGGATATAGGTCTTTGTAGAATCAAGTCTAGAACAAGTCCAAGCCTCCTTGAACCTCTTTAAAATGACTTTACCCAAATCCTAAAATAATTCCTTTCTAATACCTTTTTTAGATCTCAGTCATGGGGCTTGAACTCAGGGCCTGAGCACTGACCCTGAGCTTTTGTACCAAAGGCTAGTGTTCTACCACTTTGAGAAAAAGCACCCTTGCCATCTTTTTGCTAGTTTATTGGAGATAAAGGTGGCACAGACTTTCTTGCCCAAGTTAGCTTTGAACTGTGATCCTCAGATCTCAGCCTCCTGAGTAGCGAGGATTAGAGGGATGAGCTCTAATGGCCTTTTTACCAAAACACTATGACTTCATTCTCTTTTGTGGAAATGAGGACTATATCAAGTTAATAAGATGACAGGAATGATCTTGATGGTCTTTTTATTAAAATAAGTTTTTTATTGTGAAAATAATGTACAGAGGGGTTACAATCACATGAGCAAGGTAATGAGTACATTTCTTTTTCTGAGGGGGATTCTTTTTAATTGTGAAAATACGGTACAGAGGGGTTACAATTACATGGGCAAAGTAATGAGTACATTTCTTATCAAGCATTGTTGCCTCCTCCTTTGTTTCCTCTTCTCATCCCATCCCATCTCCCCCTCCCCACCTCCTCTCCCTCCCAAATCCCCCCCACCAAATTGTAAAGTTCATTTTTTTGACATAACGACTTGTACAACTCATTGTTGCAACGAGTCCATCTGCATTCCTATTTAAATGATTTGCTTTTACCCTTCCCCTCCACAAATTATACCAACTTCAAATACAGTGAAAGCAGGGGTTATACCGTGAGGAGGAACATACAAAGCAACAAAGAAATCATCTTATAAATATGTTAGAAACAATTGCGTGAAAGCAAAAACAGTTGAATACTTATCTCGGGTTTCATTTCATCTAACATCATCTTATCTGACCATTTCTGCTTGTCTCAGACATATACTAGTTATTGCAAATAAGGGAAACCATGGGACCTATGTTTCTTTGGGCCTGGCTTACTTCACTTAATATAATTTTTTCCAAGCCTTTCCATTTCCTAACAAATGGGGCAATGGCATTCTTTCTGATGGAGGCATAGAATTACATTGTGTATACATACCACATTTTCTTGATCCATTCATCTACTGAGGGGCATCTGGGTTGGTTCCATATCTTAGCTATGGTAAATAATGCTGCAATAAACATAGTCGTGCTGGTAGCTTTAGTATGGTCATGTTTGTGATTATTTGGGTAAATTCCCAAAAGTGGGATTGCTGGGTCATAGGGGAACTCTATGTGGAGTCTTTTGAGGAACCTCCATACTACTTTCCAAAGTGGTTGAACAAGTTTACACTCCCACCAACAATGCAGTAAGGTTCCCTTCTGGTACATCCCCTCTAACATCTGTTGTTATTAGAGTTCTTATTACAGCCATTTAAACTGGGATGAGGTAGTATTGCAATGTTGTTTTGATTTGCATTTCTTTTATGGCTAGAGAGGTTGAGCATTTCTTCATGTGTCTACTGGCCATCCTTCTTTCCTCTTCAGAGAAGTTTCTCTTTAAGTCTTTAGCCCACTTATTTATTGGACAGTTGTTTCTTTGAGACCTGATGGTCTTAACTATATGCAAACAGAGAAAATTTCATTGTTGTTTTCTGTAATATCTCAGTTATCCAAACAATAAGCATAACACACTAATTAATACTTAGATTCTTGAATTTAAAGGAACATCTGGAACTTTGAATCTTTGTTATTTCTAGTTTTTAGAGTTGACTTATTTGAAATTTCAATTAAATTTAAAAATCTAACTCTCACATTCAAATGGAGTGACATATGTAATAACATATCTTCCAGACATTGACTGCACAATATTAGTAAAGAGTCAGTGTATGCTAAATATTGCTGCAGGTCCATGTAACATCAGCTAATTTATTAGTAGAGCTTTCAACAAATGAGGGATATCACTCTTCATTATTTTATCATGTATTATTACATAAAATAATTATAATAAAACAAATCTGTTAAAAATTTTAATTGATATTTCTCCTACGAAAATAATTTTATTCTGCTAGATAGCAATAATTACTATGATACTAATAGGATGACTTAGGTTTTATCTTTTCTTCTTTTTTTTTGTTAGTCATGGAGCTTGAATTCAGGGCCTGGGCACTGTCTCTGAGCTCTTTTGCTTAGGGTTAGCACTTTGCCACTTTGAGCCATAGCACTACTTCTGGTTGGAGATAAGAGTCTCATGGACTTTTCTGCCCAGGCCGGCTATGAACCATTACCTCAGCCTCCTGAGTAGCTAGGATTATAGGCATGAGCCACCAGTGCTGGCCTGTTCATCTTTTTTTTGGGGGGGGTCTGGTCGTGAGGCCTGAACTCTGGGCCTGGGCGCTGTCCCTCAGCTCTTCAGCTCAAGGCTAGCGCTCTACCACTTGAGCCATAGCACCACTTCCACCTTTCTTTTTTCCTGCTTATGTGGTGCTGAGGAATCGAAACCAGGGCTTCATGCATGCAAGGCAAGCGCTCTACCACTGAGACACCTTCTCAGCCCCGTGTTCATCTTTTTTTAAGGGAAGTTGTACTGTTGTTTTAAACTCAGGACCTCATGATTTCTAAGCTGGAGCAATATCACTGAGCCACACCTCCAGCCCAGTTTTCCACTTGTTATTTTTTTATTATTTATTATTTTCCATGGAATATTTATTATTATTCTTTCCCATTCAAGTGCAGACCTGAGACTACGTTATAGGATCTCCATTACTAATGGGATCACAGGTGCATGCTACAGTGTCCAGCTTCCCACCAAAGAGATGGAATTGCAGAGACATCTTTATCTGCTCAATCACAATCCCCCGAATGTAGCCCTCTCTGTAAATTGGGATGGTAGACTCATACCACTGTGCCAGTTATGAGTGGGAAAGAGTCTTTTGAATTTCTGCTTAGATTAACCTTTCATTCTCAGTCTCCTATCTTACATTGGTTAATGATTACAAAAGATAATGAATTCTAGTTCTATTTATATTCCACATGAGTATTTCTTTAAAAAGTACTAAGCAAAGTAGGTTTTTTTTTTTTTACAAAACTCCTTTAAAAGTTATGAAAATATTTCAAGATATTGGCAGATAATATATCAGACTTACATGTTAGCTAAATGTTATCCATTTAAAATATTTGGGGGCATTGTAAAATAAATAGGTTTAAGCACACAGAAATGTATCATTTGAAAGTGTAAAAATACACATAACAGTGTTGGGAAGATGGTAGAGTACTTGCCTTTGCATGCATGGGGCCCTGGGCTCAATTTCTCAGCACCACATATGTTAAATAAATAAATAAATAAATAAATAAAAGCCAGAAGTGGCTCTGTGGCTCAAGTGGTATAGTGTTAGCCTTGAGCTGAAGAGTTTAGGGACAGTGCCCAGGCCCAGAGTTCAGGACCCATGACTGACAAAAATAAAAACAAAATAAATAACAATATTCAAATTTGAAGTATATAATTTTGCAGTGGTCTATAATTAATTACATGACTGACACAAAGAAATTTAATTATCTGCATCTAACTCCCTCGCTGCAGTGGAAAAGTGTTCAAATGCAGATACCTAGATAATTATAGGATTATTTTCAGCCATATATAAAATTAGAAATGTTTATTTTTTAAAAAGTCTCAGTATAGTTAAAAATTATTTAATTGGTATAGTTTCATGTTTTGTTTTGTTTTTGTTAGTCGTGGGCTTGAACTCAGGACCTGGGCACTGTCCTTTAGCGCTTTTGCTCAAGGTTAGGACTCTATCACTTTAAAACACAGCACCACTTCTGGTTTTCTGGTGGTAAATTGGAGATAAGAGCTTCACAGACTTTCCTGCTTGAGCTGGCTTTGAACTACTATCTCATATCTCAGCCTCTGAGTAGCTAGGATTACAGGTGTGAGCCACCAGCGCCCAGCCTGGTATAGTCTTAATGATATGAAACACTAACTTATATAGAAGTTAATTTATTGAAAAGTCAATATTTAGACCTTAATTTAAAACAGAAATAAATAACAAATAAGGATATGCTTGTTCTTTATTCACTTTTGTTGTGTCAAGAGATAAAATGGCATTTTGCTTCCTGGATTCTATTTTTTATTACATGCTTTAAAGGAGCAAGAATATTGTTTTATATTAAAATATATGGGAACACAGCAGGAGTGAAATTCTAAAAATTGTCCTAAGTTATAGGATGCAATCATAGTATCTATTATTAAGTTTTTAATGTTACTAATGAATTCATCTTGTCACTGATTTTCAGGAAATTATTGTGGCTCTATATGATTGATTTGGTAGCAAAATTTAATAACTGTTAGATTATTTCTTCTGTCTCAGTGTGTATAAAATATTTGAATGTGTTTATAATGCCACTGTTTTATTTGGAAGATTTTAAAAGTAATCTTTGTTTACTGTATTCCTTAAAAAATAAGCATATTTGGCCAACAACAGATTGGAAATTCCATAATATGTAAGACTTACTACCTGTACCCAACAAACTCATAATAACAAGATTGAATCTACAAAAATTATTAGCTACTTTAGAAATGCATGCTTATTTTGCTTTGCTTAAAAATTCAAATGAATACACATTATAATAAGAGAAACCACTTAATACATTATATTGAATGACTCTATCCTTTTTTTTTTAAATATCAGTGCTGGGGCTTGAATTCAGGGCCTGGGAGCTGTTCCTGAGCTTTTATGTTCAAACTAGAAATCTACTACTTGAGCCATAGCTCTGTTTCCAGCTTTTTGGTGGTTAATTGCTTATAAGAATCTCACAGATTTTTCCTGCCCCCGCTGGCTTCCAACTGCAATCCTCAGATCTCAGCCTCCTGATTATCTGGTATTATAGTCATGAGCCACTGGCACGCAGCTGATTCATTCAATTTTAAATATCAAGTCAAGGAGAAACTTATTCCATGTCCTTTAACATTAATTGCAATATCATTAAAATTCCCACAGCAAACAATGAGATGTACAAGACACTACATTGAAAACGAACTTTACATTTTCAGATGGGGAAGAATTGGGGTGGTGGGAGGTAAGGGATGGTAGGGGAAAAACAAAGGAGGAGGTAACAATACTCAATAGGAAATGTACTTATTACCCTAGTCATGTAACTGTTATCCCTCTGTACAGTAGTTTTACAATAAAAATACATGTGAAAAATTACAAATTAAAAAAATTCCCCACAGCACAAGATATTTGTTCTGTGTCTTAGCTGTGGATCTGTAAAACACTGTATCAATTCTAGCAACCTATTTTGCATAGGTAAACATTTAGAACTATGTTTTACAGTGTGGCCTACAGTGAGAATGACTTTAGGAATTTTTAAGTAAAGAAGGAATCATTTATTTCCATGTGAAAGTGATGTGAAACCTAACTTTCAGAGTCCATAAATATTTATCTGCAATTGTTCATTGTGTGCGACTGTGTTTCTGTTATAACAGCAGAGTTGAACAGTAGGAACCATATGGACCACAAGTTTCAATGTTTCCCATCTGGCCCTTTATGGAAAAGATTGCCAACCGCTGTTCTAGATTCTCTCTTAGTACACTTGTTCTTAATGTCTGTAGGTTTAATTTCACCATATGCTTCCTATTAGATCTGGAACTTGGTTTTGTTTGCACAAGTGTATTTTGCTTATACAAACTTCTGGCACTCTCTAAGGGGTAGGTTAGTTAGTGATTTTCTCTTGAAAACTTAATTATGTACTTTCTCCAGTTTATCATTGCTACAATTTAATAAGCACAGATTTACTAAGCAATCGTTTTCCTATTGTTAAAAAATGCATTTCTGTAAATAAATGTTCTGAATTTCTGGTAATTTTACTTAAATATAAATAAATTTCTATTAGAGAATAACTAGTTGTGTTTAAATTACATAATAATGGTAAGTATTATTTAAATTGCATCACAATTCTCTTTAACTCACGATTCAACCCATTTTGAAAGTAGACAGATCTTAAGTTCAATTTCATATTTTAAATAACAATTTTTACATATTATGGAATAGATTATTTGGCCCTGGGAAATTGATAATGCACTCCTTTCCTGATTTCTCCAGTTAAACACAACCAAATCCCTGGATATTATTTATATAACAAACTCAGAAAATCTGAGGGGGTGAAAAGATTGAACTATATAAGGAATGCAAAATCTAAGCAACAACATGGTAGTAAGCTCCCTGAATATTCTTTTATATCTCTGGTTCTGGGGCTTGAAATCAGACCTTAACATTCTTGCTAAGTTTTTGACTCAAAAAGGTGATCTGCCAAGGGAGCTATGCCAGTTCCAGCTTTTTGATGGTTACTTAGAGATAATAGTCTCACAAACCTTTCTGCCTAGCCTAGTTTCAAATCATGATTCTCAGATTTCAGCCTCCAGACTTGCTGAGATTATAGGTATAAGCCACCAGTACCAGGCATTTTTTTTAACTTCATAATTTGGAACTGAAGAAGCTGACAATGCAGAAACACAATTTGTACAAGAAAAGCTCCAACAAAATTAGGTTCTCTCTACAGTTATTGAGTTAAGAAATGCTTAGCCTAGCAAGAAAAATCTTTTAGTCAATAATTAGTCTATTTCATCCAAACACTATAGAAAAACTGTTTCCCTCTTTATCTATGCGAGTTGAGCTAGGAGCCTAGACTTCCACATTACCAGGCCCTAAAGAGGCAAACCTATCCACCCTCTCCTTTTGCAATCACCTAAAATTTAGGTACTGAAAAGGCAGAGAATGGAACAGATGTTTCCATCTCAACAAGTAATATGGAGCCCTGATGGTTTTTATATGGAAAGCTGAGAAGTTCTTTTAACAAGATCTCTCTTCCCTCTGGACTGTTGTTTATACTGATGTCTGTAGAAATGCCAAGAGTTTGACATCACCAAGCTGAAGTTTGGTGTCCTCTACCTTCTGATTACAATGGTACCAGGGAGTACTGATGTTTCTCCTGTTCCAAAGAAGTGAGTTAGCAGTGGGGTTTTACTTAAGAGATAAAATTGTGTCTGTGACACTCCCTTCAGATGTATCCAAACTGAATGGTCAGCCCAGACTTCTAATCTCTCTGGAAGGATATGTCCAGACTACTGATGACTTCATTTAACACTTACTTCATTCTTACTATACTTCCTGTTCACAAAATCATATATAACTTGGTCATAATTTAAACTTCCTGTTTGTTAATTCTCGTGCCTGTACCTTGTCCAAATCTTTTATTCTTGTGTTTCTCTTTTTAGTATTTTTGTTTCTTGTCCAGAATCTTTTGTTGAATATCCTAGGCATTGTTTGGACTAATAGATACTCAAGTGCATAGATGTCTTGTGTAAATCCATTAAGGATTTCAGATTTTCTTGATGTGTATTACAATTGTTAAATGCAAGAGGCTGTATGTTCCTCTCCTATCCCTGATTTTAACTTCCCTGCTGTGTCCAAGTTCTATTATTTACAGGCTCTCCTAAGTACTTCTGAGACAGGACCTATGGTCTGTCACACATAATTTTCTAGAGAAAATAGAAATTGGTATATGGCAAGTGTGAAGGGGAAATGTTTTGTAATTTTCCAGTATGTTTTAGTGCTCTATATTTCTAGTATGTAATCATCATAAGTATTGCTTCTGCAATAGATTTTCTGTACTCAAACTCCTTATTGGAGTTAGAAAGAATAATGGAAATGGTATTAGGAGAGAATAAGAGGGCAATATACTCATAGTCTTCCTCCCTAGAGAATAGACCTGTGGGAATGTTGACCAGTAATTATCCTTCGCTTCATCTAAAAATAGCCTAGAAAACCTTCCTGGAATCTGTACCTGGAGTCCTAGTGGACTTCCTAGATTTAAATCTTACAAAAACAGAAATCAGAGATTCCTTGTGGATTTAAGTTTCCAAGAGTTTCTACTTTCTATTCAATTTGTAACAATTCACTAAAATTACTATTTAACCATTTTATGTATGTATGTATGTATGTATGTATTTCAGTTTATGGCTTCCAGTAGCTTGATTTTCAGATAAGCATATCTTGGCAGAAACTGATTCACATATCTTTCCAGACTTTGAACTTCTGGCTTCCTGATTGGTCCAAGTAAATGTTATAATCAGAGTTTTAAGACCCAGACTCCAAATTCCAAGGTTATAAATGTCAGAAAAGGCTATTAGCCCCACTATGCTAAATAAAGAGATAAATAATGGCAAGGAAAGAAATACAGAAAGTGATATTAGCCATTACAACTTTCATAGTGCTCTAATGCTTTGTACTTGTCTGGAGAATCTCCTCATCAAAGGAAATATTGTTTCTTCATTGTGCTGATGTGAATGTCCTGGTTGTAAATTTATATGTAAGATTTCTCCATAAGAAGAAAATGAGTGGGGCAGACGGAGGCTGGGAAGGGATGGGAAGGGGAAACAAAGGAGGAGGCTACAATGCTTGATAAGAAATGTACTCATTATCTTGCCCATGTAATTGTAACCCCTCTGTACAGTATTTTCACAATAAAAATAAATAAAAATTTTTTTACAAAAAGAAGAAAATGAGTAAAGATCACACAAGATCTACCTATTACTTTTTAATAATTTAATAAACTAAACTGCTTAAGTTAAATAATGTCTTGGTTAAATCATTATATATTTTAAACACTGTTTTGGATTAAGCCCTCGTAAGTGTATGTTCTACTAAGTGGATGTAATAAGCCTTTTCAAACTTCTGTGAACCTGAGTTCTGGTTATTTGTTTAAAAACTATATCAAAACTTTTCACTATTCCACTGACTTCATGGCCTTGTGGTACATACAAACAGTTTGTCCAAGGTATAATTTTTTAAGAGCTATTGTTTGTTTCTCCTTTTACTGAAAACCTAAAGTAAGAAACCATTTAACATTTTGTAACAAGGACCTTTTGTCATTTATTTTCAAGGACAACTTGTTGTGTTTTGAATTCTCAACATAGTTCAATGTCAGACAACCAGCAACTGCTCCAATGAATAATGGATAAACAAATGAATGCCAAAATTGTATGATCATTTGATAATTTAGATACCAGCCAGATGAATGACACAAGTACTATTTCTAACTTCTTACTAAAGAGAACATGAGCATTACTTCTGAAACAGCTGTAACCCTGAAATTTCAAGTTTATGCCACTGAATCTCTTTTTTCCAAGTGGAAATGACTGACAGGAAAGTTAACTGTGGTTTTTATTTTCTCAAAAACTATTTTTAGAATAGAAAAGGAAATTTGGAGTCTGACAGGCTCAGTCAACATGTATCTTTTAAAGCTTTCAATTGCATTAATTCATTAGATGTCATTAAATTTCTGAAGTGCACAGAAACTATAACTGGTTCTGCAATATGTGATAATAAATGTAGGAAAACAATAATTCATTTCAGAATCTAATTAAAAATTTCCAGCTACTAGAGAGCTTAAAATGCAGAACTGTATACATCAGTCAGTCAGGCTGTCTGTCTGTCTGTCTGTCTGTTTGTGTGTTTGTTTGTTTTTGGCTGCTACTGGCATTGTCTAATTCCATACAAGTATTTTCTGTCGCAAGTATTTATGGAGCTCTTACACACTATAAATGTCTGGAGATTCTCCTATTTACTTGATCCTAAGGTTGTCTTTTCTGGCATAAGATTAAAAATTATCTTTTGAAAATACCTCATAACCATGAAAACCAAGAAAATGTGCAAAAACCCATTGGACTCAAGCATTCCAGATTTTTTTCTCTTTTTTTTTTATTGTGAAAATACTGTACAGAGAGAGGGGTTACAATTACATGGGCAAGATAATAAGTACATTTCTTATCAAGCATTGTAGCCTCCTCCTTTGTTTACCCTTCCCATCCCTTCCCATCTCCCCCCCCCGCCCCCCCACCCAATCCTCCCTGCTCCTCCCCACCCCCACCCCCGCATCTCATTGTTGCAATGGGTCCACCTGTCCCTATTTAAACGATTTGTTTTTCCCCTTCCCTTCCACAAATTATACCAACATCAAATACAGTGAAAGCTGGGGTGCATTCCAGATTTTAAAATACTTAGAAGTAGTATCTATCACCTGTCCAGTATTTTGTTATGATTGTTCTTGGTATGTATACTATGTCATATTGTCCTTGCTATCCTTAAAGAAATATTATTTAATCCCATTAATTTTATTTGATTATAAAAATAAATTCTGATTCAAATGTTGATAATTTTAGCACATGTGTGCACTTGCCCAATATTTTTCTGTTTAGTTCATTTCAAAGACATTCTGATGGAGACTTTGCTGATACATTATGGATTATAACCAGCTTCATATTTAAACCATTTGTTTTTGGGTATGTGTGCAAGATTTAATTAAAAAATATAAGAGAATGGTTGCTTTCAACATTTCCCATGTTGTGAAATCTTTGTCAGGATTATCTCGAGTGTGGTTCAAAGCTGCATTAGTGAGACAGAAATGAAATACTCTCTTTTTGCCAAGCCAAAATGCAATGCATGCAGTCTGCACCCTGGTCCCATGCCTCCTTCTCCTCTATCAACTCCGCTGGTGAACCGTTGTGGGCCAGACCAGAATAGCCAGGTACCTCTGCTTTGACTAGCAGGTATTGTGTCCATCTTGTGCAATGGTGCTTTGCCTAATGCAGCAGAGTGGAGCAGTTCCCTGCATTGTACTCCTAGTGAGGGCTAGCATATAGACAGTCTGCTTAATACTGATGGTGAGTTCCACAGGACAGAGGCAGAGTTCAGCTTAGCACTGTTTTGGGGTATCTCTACTCACTCCACTAAATCATTCTTAAAAGGTCACTCAAATGCACTTTATTATATTCTACTCATTAAAACAGAATGGTCTTCTTTTGACTGTGGACAATAAGACACAGGTGCCCAGTTGATGTCAAATGCCTGAAAAAAAAATAAAGAATTCTAAACCCTTTAGAGTCTTTATTTTTTCTTATATGCCCTGTAGTATTGTCACATACTGAAAGTTACTGTAGTTTATAACTCCACTTTTATTTTAGGCCCTGGTTCCATTTTTTAATCATTTCATTTAACTCTGGAGTCATTATAAGTAAAGTAAGTATTACTTGGATACAAGCACTGGTATATAAGGACAGATAGCTGAGGATTCATTTTTACCGGATTTAAATAGGCAAGGATACTGGATTTAAATAGAAATAACAAACAGGCAAGGATGAACTCGTTTCATTTTAGTAGCCAATTGGAGCCTATGGCTCCCAGCTGTTAAAACCAGAAACTTCTAGCATAGTTCTTGGTGCTCAGGTCACATCAATCTTTTCGTGTCAGTTGGCACTCCACTCAGCAGCTGTTTGTGCAGCCTCTGATCTTTGGTCATCAGAACCTTTGCATCTTTTTCCCCAGTATCTTTCTGGAACCTTCCCTTAGTTTTGGCTTGTAGTCTTGACTGAAGATTTTCACCTTCTGGCATCCACTACCTGTCCTCTCTGTTGATAGTGACTTTCCAGAACTCTTCTTTAGGCTGCCTCCTGTTGCTGTTCTTGCTGCTGCAGCTAAGACAGAAAACCTCTGATTTCTGGTTGTGTTCCTCCTGTACTCAGCCAAACCAGCTCTCTCCATGGGAAAAAAAATCGCAAGGAGACCAAGAGAAGATTTGAAAGTCGACTTTATTGGCCTGAATGTTACAAGACTAGGGAAATGCAAGGGAGAAATACAATGGAGGAAATACAAGGGAGAAAGCTTGGTAGAAAGGAGTGATGGCTTTTGCTTGTGCTTGGATTCCATTTCCAAAACTCACAGCTTCACATGTGAACCAATGACAATCATCATCTCACTGATGAACCAATCACGAGCCTCCTATCACCTCATCACAGGTTTTGAGAATATCTGAGAGTAAACAATGTCATCTGGGGTGGAGTCTTCTGAAGCTAGGAGCAAGCTGCCTGGAGTGGAAGATCTTCTTACAAAGGAGAGAAGGGTCTAAAAGCTGTCAATCAGGCAACAGAAGGGCTAACTTCTAACAGCTTACTTAAGGCAAAAAGGATCACGTTAAAGGTTTCTTATACTAGAGACCTGTCAGGGAATTATTTCCAACAGTACTTAACAGTGTTTAACCCCTAGCTAAATATCCTTAGGGAGAATTGGGTCCCTGGGTTATGTCTCATGTTGCTATGGGAACTAAAATAGCTACACTGTGACTACCAGATAACACACAAAGTGTGGATAGGAGAAACCAAAGTATGATTCCCTATTCTGGGCAGGACTGAGGTGAATGGTAACAAGATTTCACCATCATCTATGGGTTGTGAATTATTATGAAGTCCTTATTTATGGGATTTTGAGTTAAATGTTTTCAGGTTAAAACTGGCCACTGCTAATTAAAATCACAGAAAGAAAAACCACCAACATTAACAGCCATCTGTGTCTAATAAGACTGGCTGGTTCTGTATTGAATGACTGATTCTGTACATTCTTGAATAAATTTTAAGATCAACAAATTATTTACCACATTAGTTTTATAGCCTTTTTTGTTCTACATAGTGATAAGATCAGTTTCTTTTTATTAGAATCTTAGTGGGGTAGTGTTGGCTCACCCCTACAAACCTAGCTCTCAGGAGGCTGAGGTAGGAAGATCATGAGTTTGAGGGCAGCCTTGGCTATGTAGCAAGATCCAGTCCATAGGCATAAACAAAGACTTATTCTCTAGAGATACTTTTATGACTTTTGAATTTTATTATTTCCTAGGAAACTACTAAATAATATTCTAAATAGATTTTGTGTTTGATATAGGCTTTTTAAGTTTCTATCATCCAGTGTTAAGGAGATAATAAAATATTCTCCATTATTTTTCATAGCAAAAAGTCTCTACTTCGATAAAGCCAGGTATTATTAGTCAGGCTTTCTGATTTCTGAAGCCATGAACTTTGTAATATCTACATATGAGAAGAACAAGGAAAAGAATATGTCTTTTTACCTGTCCATTTTCTAAAGAAGGCAAAGAGGCTTAAATTGAAGAAGTAAGGAATCACAGCCTCCTTCTATCTTTGGTAAAATCCAGAAAGAACAAATACAACTATAATTTCTCCAAACTAATAGAAAATGTACATAAAGAAGAAGAATGGGGGCAAATTACTACTCAGGGAAGAGAAATATCTGACCTCAGTTAACAAAAGCATACATACAGCATGTACTAGGACAGCAAATAACAGCACCATCATCTGCCTCGTCTGAACACCTTGTCTATTTCCTGCTGCCAGTGATCATTTCCTGTTCTTTCCATAGGCATACCTCCTGGGCTCTGACTGCTCAACAGCATTTCAATGTTCCATTAAAAAATAGAAAGCAAGTAATTTCCCTCTTCTGGCTTGAATCAATTTCAGAGTTTAATACAGTCAACAGAGACATGGCTCTGGTATATCATACACCTTCGTCTTTAGTTACCTTTAGCTTCATGAAGGCTCCCTGGCCCTGATCTCCCTTGTCTTGTGGACGGTGCTCTCCCACCCCGCATATCTATTGCTTTTCTTTCTACAATGCTTTGCCTGGATGTCTCAGTCCATGTAGGCAATGATAACAAAAATTTCAATTGAGTGGCTTATGAGAACCCAAAGTGGTTTGTTGAAGTTCAGAAGGCTGGCAACTCACTTGAAGGCCTGCTTCCTGAAAGAGAACTGACTTCTCCCTCAGCCCCATCCACACTCCACGACAAATGTGCCCAAGTATCTCCCTGAGATACTTTTATAATCTCACGCTTAAGGTCTGCCCTTGTACAACATAATTACGCCAAAGAATCTATTTCTCAAAAATGTTACCTGTGGGTGGGTAGAAATTTAACATTTTGAGAAAACAGAGATATTCAGTGTCTCACACCTCGATAAATCCCAGACACAACTCCTTTTTTCCTCACAATGATCTACTCTTGAATCTAACTTTTCTCCCAGAGACTTTAATTTTACGTGATGATAGTTACTGTGATTTTAAAATGATGGAAATGTTTGTTTTGCTTCAGTCCCTCCAGCCTCAGCTCTTCAACACTATTCACATGCCCAATACAAGAAGTCAGATTGTTCTATTCAGTGCTGTTTATCTAGCACCTGGCTTAGTGCCTGGATTAGCAAACTCAGTTAATACTTGCTGAATCAGCCGCAACCAGTGTGTCAGCCCTCCCTTGGCAAGCCCCAATGAAACTATTTAAAGCATATTGTTCAATGTGATCCACCAATAAGATGCATATAGGTATTTTAACATGTTTTAACAGTGCCAATTTTAAGAGCAAGAAAACATGAAATGTTGATCACATATTTTATTTAGCCTGATATAAAAATACTTCTATAGAGCTGGTCTCTGGTGGCTCACAGCTGTAATCCTAGCTACTCAGGAGGCTGAGATCTGAGGATCATGGTTCAAAGCTAGCCCAGATAGAAAAGTCCTCATGAGACTCTTATCTCCAATAAACTATCCCAAAACTAGAAGTGGTGCTGTGGCTCAAGTGGTAGGGTACTAGCCTTGAGCCAAAAGAAGCTCAGGGACAGAGCTCAGGCCCTGAGTTCAAACCCCACAACTGACTACATATGTATGTATGTATATATATATATATATATATATAACTTAAAATTTGTGTGATAATTATTATCAGTATTAATTTTTAATAGCTATTTTTATTTTTAGAAAAAGCCTCTGAAGTTTCCCTTCAGTTTGAAGGAAGCAACTTTTAAATGCTCAAAATCATGTATAGTTGGTGGCAGTTGCAATCTTTAGAATGAAGTTTGTTTCACACCTGCCTAATCAATCACCTGACAGCTTCTTTTTGATGACACACTCTTCCTGCTGATCATTGCTCCCTGGAACCAGCTTTCATTGAATTTGTATACCTTTCTTTATTTACTATTTTAAAATTTAGTTAGCCATAAGCATTATGTAAGTTATATAGATACAGGTGAATATGTATAGATGTTTATGTGTATATATGTGTATACAATTTAAGAGACAAATGAACGAAAGTAGTGACATCTTCACAAAGATGCTCCTGAGACACAGCTTCTGGTCCTATTCTGATATTGAGCCATTATTGTCATTGAAGGTCTCTCTCTAAACACTCATCTGTATGTAGAGGCCTTTCTTTACATAAGTTACATTCTGCTCCATATCCAGGTTGGAAACAGAAGTTATCAAGAGGAGATATTATCAACAGTATGTCAAACTTCCCCATAATTGGCATTTAGGAGCCAAGGGTGTGATGGTGGTTTTCCTGCAGTGTATAGTAGGAAACGATTTTCCCCAACCAAATTTTTCTCATGTTCACCAGAAAAAAATGACATTTTTATCTTAGAAAGTAGAATTGTTTAGTTAGAATAATAATATATATTTATAATTTCTGTGGTGTGTGTGCATGTGCGTGTGTGTGTGTGTGTGTGTGTGTGTATGCCATTATGGGGGCCTGAATTCAAGGCCTGTCTCTATTGCTCAAGGTTAGCAACAGTCTACTACCTGAACCACAGATCCACTTTTGGGTTTTTTTTTTTTTGTGATTAATTGGAGATAATGGTCTCATGAACTTTTCTGCCCTACCTGGCTTGGAACCTCAATCCTCAACTCTCAGTCTCCTGAGTAGCTAGGATTACAGGAGTGAGCCACTGGCACTTACTATATATATATATTTTTTGGGGGGGTCCAGTCATGGGGCTTGAACTCTGGGCCTGGGCGCTGTCCCTCAGCTCTTCAGCTCAAGGCTAGCGCTCTGCCACTTGAGCCACACCACCACTTCCGGCTTTTTTCTTTTTGCTTATGTGGTGCTGAGGAATCGAACCCAGGGCCTCAGGCATGCAAGGCAAGCACTCTACCACTGAGCCACCTTCCCAGCCCCATAAATTTTATAAAGACAGAGAAAGTAGTTTTAAACAACTCTCTTTCCCTCAAATTTAGTATTACAGTTATACAAATTATTGGTAAATTTCACTTCTTTCAAAATATTATATGCATAACTTTAAAGTTTTCCTTTATGCAAAAGGAAAGAAAAAGAAGGAAAAACAGTAAATCAATCAAATATGCAGCCAGGATTGAATGGAAGATAGGAGGGTCCTAGATGCTTAATTTTTGCATCATATACACAATTGTATCCAGACAATTTATGAATGAATATTACAACATTCTATGTCTCTGGATAATTGCTTTCTCACACCGAGAAAATAGATCAAGTATTTTTTTGTACTTCTATGATTTGAAACAACTATAAATATGAAACAGATATAACACATAATTGCAATTTTCTGTGGATACCAATAGATGAAAAGTTGTATGTGTCTGTGTGAGTGTGTGTAACTTTAAGTACTTTATTAAGGAAAGATTTTTGTATAAGCAATTATTTTTGTATAAGCAATTTTCACATCTAAGAGGACTCATCAAGATGACCTGCTAATTTAGGGATGAGCACGAGTAGGTCAAGGAATGCAGGAAGATTGGCAAAAGAAAAGAAGCATCTTGCAACTTTAGACTCCTCTGATTTTCATCCACCTAGGTCAGATAAGAAAGATGCCTGACACTCTGAATTTCTTTCACAGTTCATTCTGCTCCAGTTCACAGTGACCTAATTAAGGCATAAAGCACACACCGATGATGCATGCAGCTAATGGGGCTCCTCAACTGGCTTTCTGCATGTAGGTGCAGCATGCTTGGAATGATGGTCCCAGTTCTCTCTCTCTCTCTCCCTCTCTCTCTCTCTCTCTCTTTCTCTCTCTCTCTGTGTGTGTGTGTGTGTGAGAGAGAGAGAGAGAGAGAGAGAGAGAGAGATTGCTTTATATCATGCTGCCAAGAGGGCAAGGACTAGAAAATGAGAACATAAAGCACCAGGACTCATGTCCTCACTTCACAGAGCTGTTGGCCATATGGCTCTCCCAGCTCCCCAGAGCTCACAAATGAGAGCTTATATTCACAGTGTTTTCAGGAGACCTTTTATTTCTCAAGCTTTCAGTGTTGAGTGTGTATAGTCATAGAGTCTGAAGTCATCCGCAGTTTCTCAAATTTACTAAATTTATTATCGGAAATGTTGAGAATCTTAAATTACCACCTAGGGTTAAATAACAATAAGAGGTAGATAGAGGATAATTTCAGTGATCCAAATGTACTTATTATCTTACTTATATAACTGTAACCCCTTTGTACATCATACGTACATACATACATACATACATACATATATCCAGAACTGGGAATGTAGCTTAGTGGTAGAGTGCTTGCCTAGTATTCATGAAGCCTGGGTTCAATTCCTCAGTACATATACACAGAAAAAGCCAGAAGTGGTGCTGTGGCTCAAATGTTAGAGTGCTGATTTTGAGCAAAATAAGTCCAGGGAGAGTGCCCAGACACTGAGTTCAAGCCCCAGGACTGGAAAGAATGAAAGGAAGAAAGAAAGGAAGGAAGAAGGGAAGAAAGGAAGGAAGGAAGGAGAAAAGAAAGAAAGAAAGAAAGAAAGAAAGAAAGAAAGAAAGAAAGAAAGAAAGAAAGAAAGAAAGAAAGAAAGAAAGAAAGAAAGACCATGAAAAAGATCTGGGACTTGTAAGCTTTGGAGGTTGGACCTAGAAAGGGAATAAATGTTATCTAACCGATGTTTACTTTTTCTGTGAAAACCAAAATTATGGAGTCCAAAGAACTAGAGATTTGCCCAATATATTCAAGTCCACAAGGAAGAGCTCTGAGGGGATTAGGCATTAGACCGTGTGACTCCCTAGGTAAGCATGTCTACCAGCACACTCATGGAGGCAGAAAGGAGAAGTAGACATTTTAGTTACAGTCTCCAGGTTGCACATTAGATTTCCATCCTGTAAACTATTTGTATATTTTTTATTTCAATTAATTTTGTGTTAATTTTCAGGCTTTATGTTTGTTTGAATAATTCTTTTAATAAGTTTTTTATTGTTAAAATACTGTGCAGAGGGGTTACAGGTATATGAGCAATTTAATGAGTACATTTCTTATCAAGCATTGTTTGTTTTTCCCCTACCATCCCTTTCCTCCCACCTCCACAACTACACTTACCCCCACCCCTGGCCTAAATTGTACAGTTGTTTTTCAATATAGTGTCTTGTACATCTACAAACATTTTTGTACATCTCATTGTTACAATGAGATGTACAAAAATGTTTGTATCTTATGACCAACATCCCTTCATTTCCTCTTACTCCTCAGTTCCCTGAAAATAGTCTTCTATTCTGTTTCTATGACTTAATTTTTAGATAGCATATATAAGTGACATATGTAGCATTTGTTATGTGTATCAGGCCTATTTCACATAGCATAACAGAATTCAGGTTCATCTACACTGACACAAAGGGCAAGTTTACTATAAAGGTTGCATATAATGTATAAATAAAACTATTTTAATTCTTCCAAGTGGTAGAACATAGAATACATAATATATTAAGCATATTATGTGCTTCAGTGGCCTAAGTCTCCAAAAGGCTCCATGTTCATAATTTATAATAAAACTGCAACTTAGAAGTATTCTGACCATGTGCACTTTTACAATATTTCTTTAAGAATAAGTACCAAGCAATCCTCCATTTCATAGATTAGCCAAGTTTTTCCTTATGTCTATTTATATAAATACTTGAGCTAATCTCCATTTGCGTTTACTATGAGTCCAATCCTAGTTCAGCAGGGAGACATGGAGCAAAAGAGAGCATATGTTCAGAATTTCATAGGAGAGAAATTACACACATAGCAACCAGCCTAAAAATTGCTGTTAAAAACCATTTTGTGTGTGTGTGTGTGTGTGTGTGTGTGTGTGAGTTTTAGTTTCACTGAGAGACTAGCTATTTGGGTGGTATTGGGGAAATAATTCCATTTGTATCTTAAAGAATTTTTAATTTTGTGTGTAATAATTTTCCTTGTTAGCTAAAATGCAAAGTACCGTTTCCTTTTGTAGTGTGTATATCTATCATCTATCTATCTATCTATCTATGTTTATATCTCCAATGAACTTTTGACTAAAGTTATCTGGATATCACACACACACACACACACACACACACACACACACACTTTTTTGTGTCCATGAGTTCTACAACTTCGGATTCAACTGTAGACTTACAATATTTGAAAAAAAAATCTGTATTAAACATTTAGGCACTTTGTCATTTTTCCCAGGACAATATAATTTCTATTGATATTATATTTAAAATGTTTTGAATATAATAGATTTTTGGATTTCTCAAGTGTCCTGGAACTAATCTTCCTATACATACTATGAGTCAGGTGTATATATAGTGCTTCAGTTAAACATAATAGTCTTCCTTAGGGGGAAAAAAAACAAATATTGAGCAAAGGACAAAGCAACAAAAGTAGGAGCATTTACTGCAGCCAACTTCCGAATAGTCCATACCCCAACAGGCAGAGTTCTGTGGTCCTTAATAGATAATGGTAGGTTGTAGACTTCCATTCCTTGATTAGGACACACATATCACCACAGCCTGGCATTCATTCCCCACCACAGTCTGCCATTTTTCTTTTGTCACTTGAACTTTTTGCTATAATTTCCACAGGAGGTTAAAATGTAAGTAGCATCAGACACCTCCAGGTTTTTGTTCCTCCATTCAACCCACAGACTAAGAAATCCTTCATACTGAGTCAATCATTTTCCTTTTTTTCTCTTAACTTTCTCTGCTTCCCACTTTCCCCCATCACACTCAGTTAAACCCCAACTAGAGCAAACAGAAGCAGCCACCTCTCAAATGGCTTACTTCATGTCGTGTTGTGTCTCCTTCAGTCCAACTATTCTAATATTGCCAGAGAAGTACATTCCTGACATGCTAATTAAGAACCTAGCTCTCTGCTTGAAATTTGTCACTTTATCTCTCTTTGTAAATTAAACTCTTACTCTCCAGTGTGGCATTTGGGTTTCTTGAGAATTCCCAGCTCTACCAGCTTTTTCTCTCCTATATCCACTCTAGACAGTTCTGCCCAGTTATTCTAATTAGACATCCTCAAATATATCCTGCCTTTTCGCCTCCCTCAGCTTGACTCCTTTTATCCTAGTTAACTCAATCTAAATTAGATTATCTGGGTCCTTCAAACCCAACTATAAGTAAGAAGCTGCTGCTGCACCACTAAACCATTCTGTGATTTATCACTCTTAGTCTATCACTAGGCATTCAACTTTATTTGTCATTCCAGTTATCTCCCTAAAGATACTGACTCTTATTTTAGCTATGGTGAATAATGCTGTGATAATCATAGTTGTGCTGGTAGGGTTAGTATGGCCTTGTTTGTGATCGTTTGGATAAATGCCCGAAGTGGGATTGCTGGGTCAGGGAGGAGCTCTATGTGGAGTCTTTTGAGGAACCTCCATACTGCTTTCCAAAGAGGTTGAACAAGTTTAGATTCCCACCAACATTGAAGTAGGGTTCCCTTTTGGCCACATCCCCTCCAGCATCTCTTGTTATTAGATTTCTTGATTTTAGCCATTCTAACTGGGTGAGGTGGAATCTCAATGTTGTTTTGATTTGTATTTCTTTTATGGCTAGAGAAGTTGAACATTTCTTCATGTGTCTATTGGCCATTCTTATTTCTTCTCCAGAGAACTCTTTAAGTCAAAAGCTATGTACATATGAACATATAAGATGATGCTAAGTGAAATGAATCCCAAGATATGGACACAAGAGTTTTGATCTGTGTTGCTGTTGTTTGTAATGTACTTACAATGTACTGTGTGATTTTTTTTGTTTCTTTTTTATGTTCTTCCATACAGGTATAATCCTTGTTTTCACTGTATTTGATTCCGGTGCCCTGCATCTTATATATACATTTTTCTAACTTGGGGAGGGAAAGGGAAATAATAAAATGCTGAAACAAGGATACAGGTTAACCTATGAGATGTACAAGACACTATGTTGAAAAACGAACTTTACAACTTGCAGGGGGGTGGGGAGGATTTGGGAAGGTGGGGACGGAAGGGATGGTAGGGGAAAAACAAAGGAGGGGTAACAATACTTGAGAGGAAATGTACTCATTACCTTACTCATGTAACTGTAAACCCTCTGTACTGTATCTTTATCATAAAAATAAATATTAAAAAAGATACTGATTCTTTAGCTGACAAGTTTTTCCTCTGGTTTTTATTATAATATCCAATCATTTTTGGCATAGTACCAATATGCATAATTTCAATGTTTACTGAAGTACATTCATGAATGAATGAATGAAGAATGAATGAATATGTTCTCCTCTGGGATTTCCTAAAATCTCCCTATAAAACATGTAGTAAAGAAAACCTAATAGTATCAGCATAACCGCCTATCAGTAACAAGAATATCACAATGGCAGAGTCTTGGCAATGTCTCAGGCAAGGAAGGTCAGTGGAGAATGTGTGTACAGTGTGGAGATCTGTAAGTACCAAGAAGGGAAAAGTGTAGGATGAAGTAGATTGATAAAATTAGCAAAGCAAAGGTCTTTAAAGCAAGTCTTGTTGGGATTGGGAAGGTGGCTCAGTAGTAGAGTGCTTGCCCCGAGTTCGATTCCTGAGCACCAGCTTAGCAGAAAAAACTGGAAGTGGTGCTAAGGCTCTAGTGGTAGAGTACTAGCCTTGAGCTGAAGAGCTGAGGGACAGTGCCCAGGGCCAGGCCTCAGGCCCCACCACTGACAAAAAAAAAAAAAAAAAGCAAGTCGTGTTAGGTAAAACTCACATCCTGTGTAAGTAGCTAGATGTTTCCAAAGAATTTACTTAGAGACAAATAAAAAGAATAATGAAGTTTATTACCATCATGCAGCCTGACTTTCATTCTTAATCTTAATGGCCATATCAGAATGGTGCCAGTGACAGTTTTTACTTCCGTTGTTCTTTCTCCCCTATGGCTGCCTACTCTAAGCTGACTTTTTTTTTTATTGTGAAAAAACTGTACAGAGGGGTTACAATTACATGGGCAAGATAGTGAGTACATTTCTTATCAAGCATTGTAGCCTCCTCCTTTGTTT
>NW_012267373.1:2895111-2917518 GCF_000151885.1 Dipodomys ordii | reverse complement strand
AAAGCTACCAGCACAACTATGTTTATTGCAGCATTATTTACCATAGCTAAGATATGGAACCAATCCAGATGCCCCTCAGTAGATGAATGGATCTAAGCTGACTTTTAAAATCCACCCAGGCAAAAATAAAAATGCCACCGCTAAATACCTCATCTACTGATGTGAAAATGTGGTTAAAATATAAATATAATAACAAAGTAGAAACAAATTTCTCCATCCATGACAGGACAGGTATAAAAGTCAGGTCATAAAATAACTTACGCAAGAAGAGTACCTTAGTCTTTATTTTTCTCTAAAGCCAATTCTCTACAGATTTCATATTGGAAAACATTTCATATGCAGAAAGGTTGTTTTAAGGTTAGTTGTAGTGTTTCAATTTTTTTATTTTTGTGTTTTGGCTTTTTAGGCTTGTGTTGCTTTTGCAAATCTTTTCTTCAGGAGGAATACAGACTTTACCTAAATTAATCTGATGTTACAATGGAGAATTCTGCATGCTTAAATTCTTAAATTTTGAGACTAGCGCCAATCTATTGTGTTCAAACCAATGGAACATAGCAATTCTGGTAGGATTAACCCAGAAAGTGTGAGAGGGGACTTTTCAGTCAATAAGGCCTACTTCAGAATGATTTGGGGCAATTGATAAAAAGCCTAACTTTCCTAATTCACAGAGCTTTATCAATCTTTCCAATCAATTACAGAAATTATAGAATCTTCATGTGAACACGTTTTTGGCTGTAATTCCTTTGCCCAGTACAGTTGGTAGACCAGAGAGTTAATGGAAAATTTAGACCCTGTAGACAATATTACAAAAAACAGCAATAACTTTGGAACATTCAGTGTAAAAATTTACAAAGTTAATTTGTACAATTATCTCACATGGAAAATATTTGCACTTATACTCAATGTAAAAGATCTGTCTTTTTTTGTTAGCTTAAAATGCCACCTTTGATGAAATGTTATGCAGTGTCTTATTAAATACAAGTGCATAGAAGTGAAAAGTGTGACTAAAGGTTTCAAGTATGTAGGAGTTAAAACAGCTGCTTTCAAGTCTTTATTCACAGGTACAGAATATAAAAATACAGGTGTGTTAGAGACACCAAACTGTTCTGGGCTCTGACTTCCTCAGTGGCAACATCCTTGTAGACATGTACCTGTGAAAATTGGGATTTGGTCCTCACAGCCTTAATTAACTACTCACAAGAATTTAATTAGGGGGTAAAGAAGAAGACAGTTCCAGAAAATAGATGTGCTGTTGGGTGATTATAAACTATAAATGCTGGATGTTTGATCTAAGTATAGCTAGTCTTAGAATAAAAACATGCATACCCACAAGCGATTGCTCCATGCAAATATTGGTGGGTTTTTTTTGGTTTTGTTTGTTTTACAGTATTGGTGGTTTTAACCTAAGCAAAGTATTGATTATTTGCTAGTCTGTTCAAAGTGTGTCTATCTAGGTACCTCAGTCTTGAAACTATATAAAAAAATCCTAAAAATATTTTAGAGACTTTCCTAAAATCTGTTAAATATTTTACCACCTTTAGTGATGATCAGAATATAGACATATTCACATTGTTGATGATTGAGTTAATAATTGTTATGGGTACAATAAAGACACAGTTATCTACTGAAGAGTTTCTGAAGAATAAAGGACTGTCTTGTCTGTCATTCAGGTGCATGGTTATGTCTAGCTAGACTCTTACCCCATCAGCCAATTTATGTTCCTTTCCCTGTAAGAGGTAGTATATTACTAATAGAGTTGATAGCAATTTGAAGTGAGGTATCACAAAGATCTTTAAACATATATGTGGAATTTAGTGTTTTAAAGCAGCTTATATATACTTTGTTTTTATTTTTTGTTCCTACTGTACACAGTTTGGGAGGGGGAGACAAACACTTTGAGTCTAGAAAACTGTATGCAATTTCAAAATTACAAAATTAGAAAATACAAGCAAGCTATAGGAGGTTCTTGTTATATCTTTTTTTAATTTTAATTTTTTGTGAACATACTGTACAGAGGGGTTACAATTACATGGGCAAGGTAATGAGTACATTTCTTATCAAGAATTGCAGCCTCCTCCTTTGTTTACCCTTCACATCCCTTCCCAGCCTCCCCCTGTCCCCCCACCCAACACCCCCCCTCCCGCACCAAAGTTGTAAAGTTCTTTTTCGACATGACAACTTGTACTTCTCATAGCTGCAACAGGTCCACCTGTATCCTTATTTAATATTTTTGCAGGAGGCATTGGCCAAGTGTTTCCAGGTAACTCAGCTCTTCCTTCTGAAAGAACATGAGAGTCCTAGCTAGAATCTAAATATCTGATTAGAAATGAAAATGATTAACAGGAATTATATACTTACAGTGGATCAGAAAACATATGTTGGCATGCTCTGATTATGTTACTTGGGTCTTTCTGTGTCAGTTTCCTTACCTATAAACTGAAAATAACATTTCTCCTTCAGCAAATGGTCAGCACTAAATTTTCCCAACATTCTAGTATATTTTATGGGTTACTCATCCATAATGTGTTCATAGTACAGATTAGAAAAAAGTCTCTTACTAAAAACATTTTAATGAATTAATGATATTTTAATGAATTAATGATATTTTAAGCACCTTGTTCCAAAGAGAAAGTATAGGATTTGATTTTTAGATACGCTCAAAATAAATTTATATGAGCAGTACATTTTATAGATTCTATATTAAATCAACACAAAAAAGAGCTTAACATAATAGTCCCTTCATTCTGTTTTTTTCCATTTACATATTTGGTCAGGTAAACTGTTTATATTAAAAAATGTAATAGTGGTTCAAAAAGAAGTTAGTGAGGACCCATTATATTTCTTCCACCTACCCTTACTGGGTCATTTCTCATGGTGATTAGCAGTTTAAGAAACTTTCAGCAACTCTAACACTTGTCCTAGCCCTCATCTAAAATTAGTCTATTTTACTACCCAATGCCATTAAATTTCAGAGAATAAAAGGAAACATGTCCAACAATTGTGTAAAAAGGCAAGAAAAATGATAAATGTTTCCATAGCTACAGGTTTGGAAGAAACAGAACATGCTGAGTTCTAAATCATCACAAAAGTGGCAGAGAGATGCATTAGACAACCTAAATTCCTTCCTCTAAAAGCAAATGGGATAAATTACAATTGGATATTAATCAGAACATCATTCTCTCTACCAGTGAATTCATAAAAGTGTATCAAAGCTAGGAATAGATGAGACAAAATAATGCATATACACACATATATGAATATAATATGTACACACATATACATACTATAGCCAGCAAATTCATTCAACAATAAAATCCCAAGAAAATAGAATAGAAAATAGAAAAATACAAAATGGAAAGACCACAAAGGGAAAGAAATTGGGGCCCTATTTACTTGACAACAGGTGCTGTTATTTTGCATCTATAGCAATGTAGGGTCATAACCAACAAGGGAAACCCGCTCCTTAGCACAAACCAGACTATTTTGGCCTCTCTATTTGGAGATTCTGTGTTTTCCTCTCCAGCTTTATCAAATGCAACAGTGAGATGCTGTGTTCCTGATCCAGTGTGAGATGGTTTTGTTCTTACTAACTGAAGAGAGTGCCTTAGTGAAGACAGTATGTGTATTGCTTGTATGATGGAGAGTAAATTGTGTAGATGCACTGTAGGCAGGTGATTCTAGCCTAGGCATTTGCTTTTTATATAAAATATGTGGGTTTCTACAAAATAGAATTCTTCCTTTTGATGAAATTAATGATATCACAGTATCATATGCATCATTTTTTAACTTCTCACAATTGCTGGCATATTTTAGGGCTGGTAAACTGAAATGGAGTGTTGAAATAAGGTGAATATATTTTCTCTCACTAATCTCAACCATCTGAAGAAATGAATAAATCAACACAAGCAGTATACTCTAAAGTACATTTGTTATTTTGAGAGAGATAGAGGATATACTACAACTACAAACAAAATATGTATGGGAAATTAAGAAGTAAAAGACAATTGCTAATGTAGAATTTTTTATGTGTAAAATAAAGTTTATGGTTAAAGAAACCATTTTTGGTTCAAGACATCAAAAATTGGGATGGCATTTTCAAATTAAAGCACGAAAGCAAACAAACAAAAATACAATACAGAACAACTTAAATCATGACTAAGCAATTCAAAATCTGAATGTGGTTCATTTCACCTAACATCACCTTATCTGACCTTTTCTGTTTGACTCAGACATATACTAGATATTGCAAATAAGGGAAACCATGGGACCTATGTTTCTTTGGGCCTGGCTTACTTCACTAATATAATTTTTCCAAGACTTTCCATTTCCTAACAAATAGGGCAATGTCGTTCTTTCTGATGGAGGCATAGAATTCCACTGTGTATATATGCCACATTTTCTTGATCCATTCATCTACTGAGGGGTATCTGGGTTGGTTCCATATCTTAGCTATAGTAAATAATGCTGCAATTTTACACAAGGCAAAGTATTCCAAAATCCTTGCATTATTTCTGGGCCTGAGTTAGCTAATGATTGATACATAACTTGCTGTAATACATATATATTATTAAATAGTTGAATTGAAAGTAATAGGCCCTTTTTAAACCAATAAATAAAGGACAGGTAAGAATAGTAAAGAAACATAAATTCAGAATATAGAGGAGGAGAAAAAAGGTGTGGCAAAAGTGAGTCACACAGAAATACAAAGTGGGACAGTAAAAATAGACTAATGTGATAATAATCATAGCAAGCATATCAAGTGTAATAATGTCAATTACCCTTTTGATTCATCTCTCATTGCTTTCAAGATTCATCTATAAGACATAAGGAAATCAAGAGGGTTCCTAATGACTGAAAGATTTTTTAAAAATTAGAGAGAAGGAACTGCAATGGAAACATTAGCATACTTAGAAACATAATTAAAATATATAGAACTGCATTACAGTAAGATGGTTTATGAAAGACAGCTTCTCAAAATTTGGTTTTATAGAAAGCCTAATAAAATATGGAGATTTGTATTAAGATTGATCCAAAAGAAACTGTAAGAAAATTAGATTCTGTTGAGAATAAAAATAGGTTAACATCTAAAGTTAGAGCCAAAATAAAAGATAATATAATAAAACACTTTCTGAAAGCCTGAATTATTGCCTAAATCATACAAAGAATCAGCATTTTAAATCTTTCTGGGAAAAAACACAGAGAAAGAGTTCTGAACTAAAAATGATCAAATGTTAATATGAACTCTTTCAATCCTGTGCAAATATTTCCACATAAGATGACAAACGCAATCAACTTATTCTGCAATGACACATACGCTTAACATAGCAGACAAGGTAGTATGATAAACTGAAATTACAGTCCAATTTTATGTGTGTGACATGCATATCTATACATACATACATTATTTTCAAAATGAATTCAATTGTGTACTAGAAAGACTAACATGATTAAACTATGCTTACCGTACCATAAAAACACAGGAAAAATATGAACACTAAAATAGTTGTAAATTTTTTTGTAAAAATGCTGATTATGATTTTTACAAACAAAATAATAATCCTTGGCTTTAATATTATTTCCTGATCATGGAATGACATGTCCTACTAAAGGTAGTGCAAGTCATTTGTAAAAGTAAACACAAATAATAAATTAAGAAATAAGATAAGGACACTCAGCTTTTATTGCTTCAAATTTACACGTGCCCGTTCTGGTCTAAATAGTAAGATAATAATTGATTGTGTCTGGAATAAAAATTCAAAAGACAAGTATCATTTTTCTAACTTGTACATGATATAATATTCTACATGAATTGCTAGAAAGCCTTTGAGTAAGAAATATAACATGAACAGCAAAATGAATAAAACACAAACTCACTTACAGAGATTAAGGAAAACTTGACCATAACAGAATTAACTTTTGAAATGTTGAGAAAAATACAGCCAAGGTATTATTGGATGCTTCTTTTTATTGCAATGTTGGACACCAAATATATTTCCTCATACATGCTTAATGAACGCTCTGTCACTAAGCTTAGATTCTTCTCAATTAATATGATTTTTTACAGGAAGTGGTAGTCTTTCTATAAAGAAGATATATAAAGAATAATTTAAAAATATAAATTTGAGTGAGGTCCTAATGCCCATGGTTCTAATACTAAGAAATCAGGAAGCTGATAACTGGAGGATCATAATACAAAGCCTGTCCAGGAAGAAAATTCCACAAGATTCCATCTCCAAAATAACCAACGAAGAGCTAGACTGGAGGTGTTTCTCAAGTAACAGAGTGCCAGCCATGAGCAAGCAAGCAGAGCAAGTGCAAGGTCCTGATTCCAAAACTTGGTGCTGAAATAAACATGACGTTGTTCAGAATAAACAAGGATGTTCGCATAAATGCCCAGGAGTAGAACTTCTGGGTGAGAGGGGAATTCTATGTTTAGTCTTTTGAGGATCCACCATACTACTTTCCAGAGTAGCTGAACCAGTTTACACTCTCTCCAACAGTGTAGTAGTGTTCCCTTTTGGCCACATTCCCTCCAGCATCTGTTATTATTTGTTTTCTTGTTAATGGCCATTCTAACTAGGGTGAGGTGGAATCTCACTGTGGTTTGGTTTGCATTACTTTTATAACCAGTGATGTTGAGTATTTCTTCATGTGTCTATTGGCCATTCTTATTTCCTCTCCAGAGAAGTCTCTTTTGAATTCTTTAGCTCACTTATCAATGATGTAGTTGTTTCTTTGAAGATTTGTTGTTTGGGGGGTTAATTTTTGAACTCTAGGTATATTTTAGATATGAGGCATTTGCTGTTGTACAGCTAGTGAATATCTCCTAATCTGTGAGCTTTCTGTTTATCTTGCTAGCTATGTCTTTGGCCAACCAGAGCTCTGCAGCCTTTCTTTGATTTGTTGTGTGTATGGATCTTTATTTAGGAAGTTTTGACCTGTGCCAAAGAGCCCTACCATATCCCTTTATCCCTTCTTGTAATATTTTCAGAGTCTCTGCTCTTACCTCGAGATCTTAGATCCCTTTGGAGTTGATTCTGGTACAGGGTGATATATGAGGATCGAACTTCAGTTTTCTACATGTGTATAACCAATTCTGCTAGCACTATTTTTTGAAGAGACTTTCTTCCATCTGATAGTTTTGGCTCCCTTATCAAGGATTAGGTGGCCATAGGTCTGTGGGATCATATCTGGATCTTCAATTCTATTCCATTGGTCTTGAGGCCTGTTCCTGTGCCAGTATGAAGCTGTTTTTATTTAAAAAAATAAATACAATTTTATAATAGAGTTTGAAATTTGGTATTGATAGTTCTCCAGCACTGTTCTTCCTGCTAAGAATATTATTTTTTTCTGCTATCTGGTGTCCGGGGTCTTCTATTATTCCATATGAATTTTTGGATTGCTTCTTCTATTTCATTAAAGATATGGAACAAACCCTGATGCAACTCAATAGATGAACTGATCAAGAAAATATGGTATAGACACACAATGGAATTCTATGATTCCATCAGAAGGAATGACATTGCTGTGTTTGTGAGGAAATTGAAAGACTTGGAAAAAATCATATTCAGTAGAGTAGGTCAGACCCAAAGAAACATAGGCTCCATAGTTTCCCTCATTTGTAATAATTAGTATATGTCTGGGATAGAGCTAGCTCAATACCTATATACATATGACCGTATAAAATGATGGTAATCGAAATGAACTCCAAGACATGGAAACAACAGGTCTTTTTTGTTTATTGACCTGGTTATCGTCAATGTACCATATTAAGTATTTCCTTTTTATTTTATTTCATTTTTCTCTTTCCCTTTGGTTAATCTCTAGCAATCATTGTCTTTGATTCTGGTACCCTGGCTCTTGTATATACATTTATCTGATTTGGGGAAAAGGAGGGGGACAACAAAATGGTGAAACAAGGACAAAGGATGACCCAATCAACAATGATACTCACAAGACACTGTATTGGAAATGAACTTTACAACTTCTGAAGGGGAAAGTAGGGGGAGGTGAAGGATAGTGGGGGGAAAATAAAGGAGTAGATGATGATGTTTGACAAGAAATGTACTCAGTACCTTACATATGTAACTATAACCCCTCTGTACAGCATCTTTATAATAAAATTTTTAAAAGTGACAAAAGAAGAAACAAGGGCAAAAAACCCATATATGTACTTACTTTGTTTATGACATTAATCAAAATGAACTGTGAAATTCTAAGTCTTTGGCAGATGCACATAAACATGCATGCCTGTATACTTAAAGTACATATCAAAATACTAAATATTGATACAACATATTGTATAATGTTTTTACATAGAGGTAGTACTAAGTTTAAAGATGGAATGTTTTTTAGAAAAAATGATGTGGAATTATTTAGAAATGTGAAAACCTATAAATAAAATAAAATGATTATAAGCAATAAACTAGAAATTCCAGTAATGCACTCTTGAGTAGAGCTTTACAGGAAAACTGTCATACAGGTGTTTATTAAAATATGAAAGAAAATTCACTGCAGTATTATTCTAAATGACAGTCAAATGTCATTAAATTTTAGGATAAATAAGTTAATAAATAAAAACTAATGATTTTATATGATAAAACACAAGACAATAAATAGCTTTGCATGTAAAAAGTACATTCATTTTTAAATTTGCTTGATATACAAAAATAAAACATATGAAAAATGTGTGATTGTTTATGAATAAACAATAAGACTCCAAAGATGTTTTGTGTTCCCTTAAATAGAATTTTAAATACATAAGCTATTCAGGTTATAATTCATTAAACTATAAATCCTTAAGATTTTCTGCATTCCATATATTTCAAAATTGTATTTAATTGCAGGACTAATGGTGCAAATTGCAAACAGAATCTATTTAACCCAATGTAGTGAGCTTGAAAATCTGATTTGCAAAAGGTGTTAGCACCAAAATATGAAACTTTAAAAGAAATTTTAAATGTCAGAAAACACAGGTACAGAAACACTAATATTCATACCTAGTAGACCTTTGACATCTAACTGTATATGATTCCAATACCATCCATGAAAAAAATCACTGTGGTTCGACATGCAGAAGATTCAGTACTTAACTGTGAATGTTTGATGGATTTTTCCCATACTACCAACCAACGTTTACTAATGGCAGGCCGCCTTTCAACAAATCTGAAATTTTTAGTTGATCACTTAAATTAAGCATCTGAAATGTTTACTTTATCACTTAAATTAAGCACATTAAGTGTATCTGACTTTTGGGACAACAATTGCTTTTTATGATACATAATTTCATAAAACTAAAGGCAGGAAAACATTTAGCACTTTACATAATGATTTATACACAACTGGCAATAATGACTCTACTTCACCTGACCTGTGTATAATAGACATGAAGGAATTTAAACTCTGTTTTTAAATATTCAGATGTGCAAGTGTTTTGTCATGTGTCAAGAATTTTACATGTATGTGCCTTTTAAAAAGGAAAGCCAATAAATACACGAAGAAATGTTCAACACTCATGGCCATAAAAGAAATGTAAATAAAAATTACATGGAGATTCTATTTTACTCCAGTTAGAATGGTCATTATCAAGAAGACAAATAATAACAGATGCTGGCAGGGATGTGGCCAAAAGGGAATGCTACTTCACTGTTGGTGGGAATGTAATCTGGTTCAACCACTCTGAAAAGCTGTATGGAAGTTCCTCAAAAGGGTAAACATAGTGCTTTCTTGTGACCAGCAATCCCAAAACTGAGCATTTACCTAAATGACCACAAACTAGGCCACACTAAAGCTACCAGCCCAATTATGTCCATTGCAGCATTATTTACCATAGTTAAGATATGAACCAACCCAGATGCCGCTCAGTAGATGAATGGATCAAAAAAATGTGGTATACATACACAATGGAATTCTATGCCTCCATCAGAAAGAATGACATTGTCTGTTTGTTAGGAAATAGAAAGACTTAGAAAAATTCATATTAAATGAAGTAAGCCAGACCCAAACTAACATAAGCTCCATGGTTTTCCTCATTTGTAATCATTAGTATATGTCTAGAATAGTCCTAGCAGAGGATTACAATAGCTCAATAGATATGTACATATGACCTTATAAAATGATGCTAATTGAAATGAACTCTAAGATATGGAAATAAGAGGGCTTTTGTGATTTTCAATGTACTTTGTGAAGTTATTTCTTTTTTCTTTCATCCCCCCACCTTGGTTTATCACATTTTTGTCATTGTTTTTGATAATGTGTGTTGTATATAGGCTTATTTGATTTGGGCAAGGAAAGGGGAAAAACAAAATCGTGAAACAAAGGACAAAAGTTGGACCAATGAAGCAGTGATATTAACAAGACACTATGTTGGAAATAAACTTTACTTCCTGCAGAAGGGGAATTGGGGAGGGGGGGAAATGAGAGAAAAACAAGAGGGGTTAACACTGTTTGACAAGAAATGTACTCATTGCCTTACTTATGTAACTGTAACCCTTCTACAACACTTTTGTAATAAAACCAAATTAAAAACAAAACAAACTGGGCACCAGTGGCTTACGCCTGTAATCCTAGCTACTCAGGAGGCTGAGATCTGAGGATCCTGGTTCAAAGCTAGCCGAGGCAAGGAAGTCCATGAGACTCTTACCTCCAATAAACTACCAGAAAACTGGAAGTGGCACTGTGGCTCAAGTGGTAGAGCGCTCACCTTGAGCTGAAGAGGTCAGGAACAGTGCCCAGGCCCAGAGTTTAAGTCCTGTCACTGACAAAAAAAGAAAAAAGAACATAAGATAAAACAATAAAGTGAGGTGTCTCACTCCAGGAAGAATGTTTATCATCAACAGCACAACAGCAAATTATGTCCAGGTATAAAGGAATCCTAATACCCTAACATACTGTTGATGGGACTATAAATTAATGCAAACACTATGGCAGACAGTATGGAAATTCCTCAGAAAACTTGTAGAACTACCCTATTGATCAAACAATGCCTCTCTAACTGAAGACTCCAAGCCAAGATATCATAAGAGACCTATATATTTATGTTTACTGCAGCCCTATTCACAATAGCCGGGTCATAGAAACAGCCTAGATACCCTACAATTGGCAACTAGATCAACAAAATATGATATATATTTACAGGGGAATTTCATTCATCCATCAGAAAAATACATCCCTGCCTGCAAAGTACTGGGAGTTACAGGGGATGAGCCATTGAACCTAGCTTATGGTTAATTTTAAAAACTAAAATGAAAAGTGAATATATGAAATAAAAACCACACCTCAAGATCATAACATTTGTAACATGTTAATTTAACAAGTTAATTGCTTTTCATTTTAAAAAGAAAATGCTGGGGGCTGGGAAAGTGGCTCAGTGGTAGAGTGCTTGCCTTGCATGCATGAGGCCCTGGGTTCGATTCCTCAGCACCCCATAAGCAAAAAGAAAAAAGCCGGGAGTGGCGCTGTGGCTCAAGTGGTAGAGCACTAGCCTTGAGCTGAAGAGCTGAGGGACAGCGCCCAGGCCCAGAGTTCAGGCCCCATGACTGGACCAAAAAAAAAAAATTAAAAAAAAATAAAAGGAAAATGCTCCGTTTTAGTTGTTTGCAACTACTAAGAAATTATTCAGTACCCAAACGGATTACTATGGAATTAAGTGCAATGTTAAGTTGTCCTTTTAAAGTTTTGAACATTTTTAGACAATATTACACCCACAGTTCTTTTTTTCCAGCCAGTCATTTATTAAACAGAAGCATACAACTCTCATTAGTGACCACTGACATATGAACACCATGAACTGAAACAGTGGTTATTTATAGCTTGGAGGACCCTTGTACGTGTTAGGCTCATTACGGGTTTGTGATGGAGATTAGTCTAACAAGAAAAGGTTAGATGAGCATGTTTTTATAGTAGTAGATCCTACATACTAATGTACACTCAATTGTAAAATCTGATCACTTAAGAGTAATGATAAATAAGGGAAACCACAATAGCTAGTATATGTATGAGTCAAGCAGAAAAGGTCAGATAATGTGATGTTAGGAAAATGAACCCTTAGATATGTATTTAAATGTTTTTTTTCTTTCATGCATTTTTTTCTAACGCATTTATAAGATTATCTCTTTGTTGCTTTGTATGTCCCTCCCCCACAGTATAACCCCTGCTTTCACTATATTTGATGTCTGTATAATTTGTGGAGAAGGGGAAAAACAAGTCGTTTAAGGATATAGGTGGACCCGTTGTAGCAATGAGAAGTACAAGTTGTCATGTCGAAAATGAACTTTACAACTTTGGTGTGGGGGGGAGAGGTTTCGGTGGGGGGTGAGGAGAGGCTAGGAAGGGATGTGAAGGGTAAACAAAGGAGGAGGCTGCAATGCTTGATAACAAATGTACTCATTATCTTGCCCATATAATTGTAACCCCTCTGTACAGTATGTTCACAATAAAAAAGAGTAATGATAAATAAAGTAGCTATTTTAAAAAAGCACTTTTATGTTATGTAGTTATGTAAGTATGTGATTTTATTTAGTATTTCACTAATTTTATCCTTCTAAGCATACTTATTTACATGAAGTTGAAATGTTGCATCTGTCTTAGTTTTATAAGATACTTCTTGATCATATAAAATGATGTTAATTGATATGAATTCCAAGAAATTGAAACAAGATGTTTTATGTTATTTTACTTGGTTGTTGCGGGGGGTTTTGTTTCATTGGTTTTGTTTTTTTCTCTTTCTCCTTTTTAGCTGTTTTTGCTTTCTGCACCATTTGTCTGGTATATAAATTTATCTGATTTATGTAACTGTTACCCCTCTTTATATCACCTTTTCAATAACATTAAAATTAAAAAATAAATTAAGTTAAATTATCAAGTGAAGTGTCTGCACTTGCCAAATGTAAAACTTCCTAGATTTCATTTCTAGTATTGCCATGAATAAACGGAAGCACCATTACATAGATGGAGATAGGTAGATACATCATAAATAGATACTAACTTGAATTAAAGATGTATTTTTCATATTCCACCATGGAAGATATGGAAAATTACTTCTGATTGTCAGAACACAGTGAACATAATATACACAGGGTTTGATTTTAGAATATAGTTGACCCCTCAAAACAATAAAACCAATCAATCAATTGTAGTTTTACTTTTGTGCAAAACTGCTTGGAATGCTTGTGAATAGAATATGTCTATTTCCCAGAGTAATCAAAATAACCAGAAGTATATGCTATTTTCTTTTTTTAATAAGTTTTTTTATTGTAAAAATACTGTACAGAGGGGTGACAGTTACATGAGTAAGGTAAGGAGTACATTTCTTATCCAGGGTTGTTGCCGCCTCCTTTGTTTTTCCCTTACCATCCTTTTCCTCCCATCTCCTCAACTACACTCCTCCACCCCCTAGCCCCCAAAACCCCAACCCCCACCTAAATTATAAAGTTCATTTTCCAATAGAGTCTTGTACATCTCATTGTCACAATGGATTAATCTGTATCCCTATTTAAACATTTTGTTTTCCCTTCCCCTCCCTAAATTATACCAACATCAAATATAGTGAAAACAGGGGTTATACCATGGGAGAGGGACATACAAAACAAAAAAAAATCACATTACCTTATAAATACATTAGAAACAATAGCAAAAAACACTTGCGTCCCTATCTTGGGGTTCATTTCACTTAACGTCATCTTATCTGACCTTTTCTGTTCGTCCCAGACATATACTAGTTATTGCAAATAAGAGAAACCATGGGACCTATGTTTCTTTGGGCCTGGCATACTTCACTTAATATAATTTTTCCGTCTTTCCATTTCTTAACAAATGGAGCAATGTCATTCTTTCTGATGAAGGCATAGACTTCCATTGTGTATATATACCACATTTTCTTGATTCATTCACCTACTGAGGGGCATCTGGGTTGGTCCCAAATCTTAGCTATGGTAAATAATGTTACAATAAACATAGTTGTGCTGGTAGCTTTAGTATGGTCTTGTTTGTGCTCATTTGGGAAAGCCCACAGATTGGGAAAAGATCTTCACCAGCCATACAATGGACAAGGGTCTCATATCTAAAATACCTGGAACTCAAAAATTAAATCCCCCAACAACACATCCTCAAAGAAACAACTGCCCAATAAATAAGTGGGCTAAAGACTTAAAGAGAAACTTCTATGAAGAGGAAATAAGAATGGCCAATAGACACATGAAGAAATGTTCAACCTCTTTAGTCATAAAAGAAATGCAAATCAAAACATCATTGAGATTCCACCTCACCCCAGTTAGAATGGCTATAATCAAGAAGTCTAATAACAACAGATGTTGGAGGGGATGTGACCAGATGGAAACCCTACTGCATTGTTGATGGGAGTGTAAACTTGTTCAACCACTTTGGAAAGTAGTATGGAAGTTCCTCAAAAGACTCCACATAGAGCTCCCATATATGTTATTTTCAATTCCATTATAAGGAGAGTGAAACATGACGTCACTACAATTACTCGATTATGATATCACAACCAGTGGAAGTATAACTAAGCCTTAGTGGTCAAAACCTTTGATACAGACTTTTTACTATATTCTATATTCAAATAGTGGTAAGATTTTCAAACTGAAATTAGCATAAGAGTTACCCAATTCACCATTATATGTCACTGATCAATACTGACAACTAATAATAGCTAAGTTGGATATGTACCCAAAGTCAGTCAACTGTTCTTCACTTAAGATTTTTCTATTACATATTCACTTAAGATTTTTCTATTACATATTACATATTTTCTATTACATATTGCTGGTTAAGAGAATTACTGTTATTGATACTTAAACCTTGTTACATTTTGTAATCTTGCCTTCTTATTACAACATTGCTTTCCTGGTAAAACAATTCCTTCCTATTATAAACATACAATAGGCTATCTATATATGGGATGCATGCTGGTTATGAAAGCAGGTCTCAAGGGACCAGTGGTTTCCAGATATACCCCACATCAGTCTATACATGCATACATACATATATACATAAATGAATAGGATTCTTAAACCTCAATGTTATTGGCATTTTAGGTGAGAATTTTCTTTGCTGTTCAGGACCACCCTAATATGTAGTAACATTACTCAATTCTGATCACTGTTAGTAACTTTCACTCTATGTTGATGATAAAGCAAAAGGTGTCTCTAGATAGACATTGGCAAATATTGAATTGAGGACAAGGGGAAGGCAAATTACTGCATGTTGGAATCCTGCAAATATAGCCCTGAGCTGCTCACTGTGTTGTGTTGCCCTTCCCTGGGGCTTCCTCACGACTTAAAGAGCTTGTCTCTTCCTGAATCATACAAAGGTTCTTTAAGGTGTAGCAGACAGACATTTTCTCCCTTTGAATTGGGCTGTGTCTGAACCCTAAAAGCCCCAGAATCTCTAACATTAGTTTCCTCAAACAAAAAAATTAAGAACCTGAAAGATCTAAACTATTCAGAATATTTTCTTGACATAAAGGATAAACATCATCCTTGGTGAACATTAGAAGACATAGTTTATCATTATTTAAGAACACAGAAATGGTGGGACAAAGGGTGAACAAATGCAGCACTGATACTAGACGTTGTTGAAAATAAGGGGGTCAGGAGGGAAAATCTGGGAGAAAATGAGGGAAGAGGTGACACTGTTCAAAAAGAAATTTACTCATTACCTGACTTATGTAACTGCAAGCTATCTGTACATCCCCTTTAAAATAACAATAAAAAATAGTTTCAGACATATGAAGATACATTGCAAGAACCTGCTTTATAGCTGTGATTGCCATATACAAAAACTGAAAAATGATCTAAATTCCCATCAACATGAACATGTTTAGACAAAGAAGGATATGTTCCTAATATGCAAAATATGCTCATTTAAGAGAATGTGAATATACTTCCAACATGCTATATGTGCTAAGATATAAAGTGAAAAAACAAACTGCAAAACATTATGTGTAATCTGATTTCCCTTTATATTTCAAGAATGCAGACACAAATGAAGAGAGAAAAGTCTATGAAAGAAAGTGAGATATTAATGCATGTAATGTTTATATGATTGCCTTGGAATAAGTCACCAATGAGCTACAAAATGTTTTAATTTTATTATATATATATTTTCATAGTTACAAAATACAATAATTGGTACTACAATGCCCGAGTGAATGGACATTTTGCAGTTAATTAATTGCTCTAAATAATAATTCACTTTCAGGGTTAACTATTTAAAAGCAAGGAAAACTTTATTGTGTGCATTTTATTGTATCCTTGAAAAAAAGCCAATCATTTTGTATTCCAGCATCTTTACAATGAGTGGACACAAAATGATTTTATTCATCTGGGCTTTGTCTCTGCTTGGGACTTGGGGCATCTGACATCTCACTATTAATGGAAGGCTATAGAATCCAGTTTCCCTGAGACTCTGTTATGTTCTGTTTTCTTTCCTTTTGGTTCCATCTTGTTAGCTTTGTTAGCCTTGAAAATGCAGTGCAACGATGGCTCGGCATGTATTTGTCTTCCTGGATAACTCAAGCATACAAAGTATACAATTGGGAAAACAAAGTTCACACATTCTGTTTCTACTTCAATTAACAACTATATTATAAACTGACAGATAACTAATGGAAACTAAGGGGTTATGAAAACATAATAGCTCCATTGAATGGATTGCAATTAAAAGCTTATCAATGCCTACTTTTGTTATCGTACTGTGGTGCTCTGAAACCTCCAGAATGTAATTAATATTTTATACGATTCACAGCATCTAAATGAAGTTTATAGTACATCAATGAGCAAAAAATTAATTAACAATCATCAACAGACTGCACAGGAATGTCTTGTTTACACGAAGATTATTGTCCAACTCAACTTTAGAAACATAATTACCTGCTACACACGAGGGAGAACTTTATATTGTTATGGAGACCTCTACGTGGGTGACTTTTTGAGTGAATTATTGTTCAACAAACTGTTGGAGAGTTGAAACCCTTGTGCTACATGTAATAGTAATTAGGAGAGCTAATGAATACCCTGTGTAGAATACTGCAGAGGAATAAAAAATACAAGGTTGAACTATTGCAATGAAGAATGTGTACAAGTTTCACAGTAATGTCTAGCCTGGTGCTGACACAATTTTGCTTGACTAGTATTTTATTTTTAACTCTAATGGGAATATGATTAAACTCTCCTTGATAATAAATTTATGCAAGCAAACACATTTTAAATGAATATGATTTATATTTTTTACCTCTAAACTTCTTATTTAATATATGTAATTAAAATTTTTAATTTTCAATTTATTTGTTTCACAAAAATATCACTAACTCTATATGGTGAAACTATTTTTATTGTAAGTAAACACATACCAGTTATAATTGGTAAGTTTCTAAATTCTCTTTTCCTAAATCAATGTCACATGACCATGCTAAATTACTTATGGAATATGACAGAAAGAAGGTAGTCATAAAGATGGATAAACAGTGAGAACAAATGGGTGACTGGTAATTAGAATAATGCCTAGACAGATGGAAGGCACTTTATACTCTTCCAATAACACATTCCAGCAGTATGGAAAGACAGACCATTAGTTTTTTTTTTCTCTTTTTTTTATTGTGAAAAAACTGTACAGAGGGTTACAATTACATGGGCAAGATAATGAGTACATTTCTTATCAAGCATTGTAGCCTCCTCCTTTGTTTCCCCTTCCCAGGCCTTCCAAGCCTCCCCCCCCCCAATTCTTCCCTCACTCCCCTACCACGGTTGTAAAGTTCGTTTTAGACATGACAACTTGTACTTCTCATTGTTGCAACGGGTCCAGACCATTAGTTTTTGTTTGTACAAACATATAACTCCTTCTGCTATACTGAGAGAAATAAAATTCACTAAATATTCTATTATTGACATATGTATATATATATACATATATCTACAATATTTATATATGAAAACAATATAATGTACTAAATTCCTTTTTATATATACAAGGAACCGGTCCCAGGCTTGAACTTAGGGCTTGGCTCTGTCCCTGAGATTTTTGCTACAGGCTAGTGTTTTGCCACTTGAGCTTACAGCTCCACGTCTGGCTTTTGGATTTTTTGGTAGGTAATTGGTGATAAGAGTCTCACAGACTTTCCTGCCTAAGCTGGTGTCAAACCACCATCCTTGCATCTCACCCTCCTGAGTAGTTAGGATTCTAGGCATAAGTTACCAGCACCTGGTTGAATCTTTACTAATGTTAGTTTTTAAAATCTGGTCTTTATGCATGTATAATTTTGAATGTCTCCAGTAGGAGCTTTAAACAACATTTTCAGTTTCCTATACTTTGACCTTTAAAACAGTTCAGTGTAAATGATCCCTCTGTAATTTTTTTGTGTTGTATTCAACTGACTTGCAGTATTTAAAAAGAATATATCAATGTTTTGAACATCACTTGAGAATCTTTCTTTGCAAGGTATTTTATTTCAGATGTATCTCACAAATTCTAGTGGGATCTGGAAAACTATCCCCTGAGCTTTGGCATATATGGAAATAGTTACATGGGGTCCATAACATTCTTCAAACATTGTCTGGTCCCTTTGCCAGAAGCTTTCAAAAACTAATTCTGACCTTGAGCCTGACCAATCAGCCACAACTAATTTACATGAAAGTGCAATTATAGGCATCCACTAGGATTAGCTGTTTCAATTAGGACAACATGCAGATGTGCCAAGGCTGACTAGTCTGATTAAAAAAAAAAAAAGCAAAGTAAAACAGTGAGAAATTTCTCCTGTATGCAGGAAGTCTGAATTTACATCATTTAACCAACCCTTATTTTTGCTCTGTACCACTGAACTCTTATACCTAACATATAATTTACTGAAAAACTGAAATCTATTTGACACTGTCTCATGATGTAAAGTGCATCTATTAATTTACAAAAAATATGAATATATATCCCTTGCTCATTATTATAGTTTCTCATAGTATATAATATTACATTTTAATTGAAGAAAACCACTTTTCTTTTGCAGCCTTTCTCTTTATATGTAAAACTGTTTAATATAATACATAAGTTAGATAAATTGATCAAATCTAATAGTTTTCTCCAGGAAAACTTAAATGTGAAAAGGCATTATATAAATCAAAGATAGTTTAAAAATAACAATAGGTTAAAATACAATACAAAACTATTCAATAACATAAAGGATCAAAATGAGTAATATAACTATCCAGAGGAAAATACCTATTTATTTATTGTTATGAAAATTTATTTTGTTATAAAAAGTTAATACAGAACTGTGTTCCTCTAGTAGAATGTGGATGGCATTTTGCTCTTAGAGATATGTGTAAAAATGGAAGAAAACACAGAAAATAATTTCACTTCTATGGTAAATAACAGACAATATTTCCACTTGCATATGTAATCTTGTATCAGTGATTTGAGTGTTCCTGTATATTTTTTTAGGAAGTAGTTTTCTTATTAACTTTAATTGCAGAAGAAAAACAATAGTACTACATAAGGTAATCTTGTATCAGTGATTTGAGTGTTCCTGTATATTTTTTTAGGAAGTAGTTTTCTTATTAACTTTAATTGCAGAAGAAAAACAATAGTACTACATAAGGTAAAGTTTCTTCTAATTATTTGGAGTTGCATGTGAACTGTATTTTTATCCATCCAAATATATTATAATGAAACTTTAATTGGAGGTAGAATGAATTATTATAATATAATTAGTTAGTATGATATCATACCAGTTTCTGGTTGGTAGATGGGTTTTGTTCTAATACCTAATATCTGTGTAAGAAAGTAAAAACCAAAGAAATATCTTTATAAGAAATGTATTTATATCTATATGTAAGGACAAAGGCAAAGAGTATCTAAGAGTCAAAAATAGCAAGAATGCCAAAAAGCACAGCCCAAGATGATCTTAATTCTTTTCCTCACTTCATTATGTTTCTTTCTTGCTTTAGTCTCATACCTCTTACATCTTAGAACATCTACTTTAGAAATCTTGCAAATGGAATGTCTTTCTCTTTAGCTTTGAGTTGTATTCTTCCAGTGACTAGCTTAGTTTTACAACCCTGTGGTATCTTTAATTAACTATGGTAATTGTACTAAAAGGGACAATTTCCTCAGATGTGGAAGAGACATTGCTTCTCTTCATCAAGTTCCTAGTCAGGTAAGAGCCTAACTTTGATAAGCACAAGTTAGCAAGGACAAATAGCCTAACCTTGGCGAGCAACTTCTTACATAATATCCTTCAGTACTTTTACACTATCTTACCAGAAGGCTTAAAAATTCTCTGGCCTTTTATTTATGTAGAGTCACCTTTTCTCTCAATTACAACAGTCTGGACTCCTGCTTTAACAATGTTGAGTCTTCCTTACAAGTTCCAGTGGGTTTTGCACAAGAGTAGTTGTACCTAAAGCCTTTACCAGACATTATGACAACTTTCTTTCAAACTCCTAGTCTCTTGGATTGTGGTTCATGAGAGCTACGTATTTTCTAGTTCATTTTGGCTTTTCATTTTGCTTGTTGTTGTTTCTCTTGTTCATTCTTGTTCTCTTTTTAAGGATAAGGTTTGAAGTTAAGGCCTTGTGCTTGCCATGTAGGTGTTCTGTTACTTATACAACATCTCCAGTCTATTTTATTTTTTTTAATACTGTCTCAAATTTATGTTTGCGTTAGCCTGGAAAGCAATCCTCCCTTTCATTTGCATAGCTGGGATGACAGTTCTATACCACCATGGAAGCTTAATAGTTGAAACAAGGCCTTGTCTGCTTTACACTTAGGATTAAAGATTTAAAATGAGAAAAAAAATTGTTACATTACATTGTATTGTTTTCAAAATGAGTTACTATAAAAAACAGCTCTATAGTTATAATTCCAATTTTAAAACCATTTTGCAAATCCCCTAGAAGCATCTTGATATATGTTCTCACATCTGTTTTCTAAAAAATATTTATAAAAAAATATGCCTCAACGTTCACTTAGAATTGGTAACATAAGGTAAGTTTCAATTGTATATTAATTGGTCCCTATGCTAAAATCCATAAGAAACACTCCAGTTTGAATATTTTATACATAAGAATCCATTTGTTCATCATTGAAGGGTTTTGTTCATGGACCCTTCACAGTCTAGAACCCAAGAGACAATGGGAATGTAGAAGATGAATCTCCAGTTTCTAGTGGAACAATGATAATTGGCCTCCAGTTTATCCTAAATAACTCTGATAACTGTATGGTTCAAGTTCACAGTGGACTTCTGAACTCCAGTCTATGATAAATGTTATTTTTGTTCTCTGTCTGGTCCCTGTCACCTTTCCAACCTGACCCTTGGACCTGATACCGTTTCAGTCAAGCCTAATTAGTTATAGCAATATGCTGAAACTATTACCAACATGGCAGAATCACTCTCTTTCTCTTTTAAAATGTAATCTTTTCTGTGCTTTAGAAATCAAAACAAAAACTAAGAATAGCAGAATAACAAAGGTGTACAAACATATAAATGCTTTCATTTAGATCTTTCAATGAAGAATATTTTCTAAACATTCTATGCACCATCTTAACATGGGAAAAGTAAGAAAAAAAGACCATAAGTTGATATCCTATTGACTATTCTGCCTCAAAGTTCTGAGGAGGAATATTCATGGCCAAAGATAGAATGAGAAAAAAGTCTAGGCAAAAGAGAAAGCAATATTTTATTAATAAAGATTTTTATTCCCAAAGTTCAAAAGGTCCTTCATAATTGAGATATGAAAGTGTACAACTGAAATTTTTACTCATCCATTAGAATTTTACTGTTCCATTTGTTAAAAAAAGGGGGGGGAGGAGGAAGACCTAGTAAATCTTATAGTAAAAAACTAGGTCAAGCTCAGAGAGACAGAGTCGATGATCCCTTATATGTGGTAGCTAGAATTACACCATAAACGTATAAGTAATCAAATTGGCTAGTATGCAAGTATTTACCAATGTATTAACTAAAATATGGTAAGGTCAATGGAGAAATCAAGTAGTGTAATTCCTTAGAAAGGCGATTCAAAGCCCCCAAAATAAGCACCAGGATGTAGGTACTTGCACGAGCAGGAATAGGGCCAAGGACGGAGAAGTAGATGAATACAAAGGAGAAGGAAAGGAAGAATGCAGTTAAGAATTCAATATAATTTTTTCCAAGTCTTTCCATGTCCTAACAAATGGGGCAATGTCATTCTTTCTGATGGAAGCATAAAATTCCATTGTGTATATATACCACATTTTCTTGATCCATTCATCTACTGAGAGGCATCTGGGTTGGTTCCATATCTTAGCTATGGTAAATAATGCGGCCATAAATATAGTTGTGCTGGTAGCTTTAGTATGGTCTTGTTTGTGATCATTTGGGTAAATGCCCAAAAGTGGGATTGCTGGGTCATAGGGGAGCTCTATGTA
>NW_012267373.1:2790510-2894186 GCF_000151885.1 Dipodomys ordii | reverse complement strand
TACAATGCTTGATAAGAAATGTACTCATTATCTTGCCCATGTAATTGTAACCCCTCTGTACAGTATTTTCACAATTAAAAAAAAAGAAAATGAACTTTACAACTTTGGCGGGGAGGGCGACGAAAGACAGGGATGGTAAGGGGAAACAGTGCTTACCTTGCTCATGTAATTGTAACCCCTCTGTAGGGTATTGTCACAAGTAAAAAAATGTATTAATATAAAAAAAGAATTCATTATATATACCACAAAATCTTTTAAAAAGTAAATGAAGAGGTAGGTAGGGGGAGATGGATAAGAATGTTGGAGGGGTTGACACGGATCAAGATGCATCTTATTCATAATCTTTTTTTTTGTTGTTGTTGGCTTAAACTCAGCCTGGGCACTGTCCCTCACCTCTTCTGCTCAAGATTACCACTCTACCACTGAGCCACCGCGCCACTTCCAGTTTTCTGGTGGTTAATTGCAGGTAAGAGTCTTATGGATTTTCCTACCTGGGCTGGCTTTGAATCCCAATCTTCAGATCTCAGCCTCCTGAATTGCTAGGATTACTTACAGGCATGAGACACCAGCACCCGGCTTCATATACTATTTTTTAATTTAAATTTTATTGTAAAGGTGATGTACAAAGAGGTTACAGTTACATAAGTAAGGTATTGAGTACATTTCTTTTTTAACACGGTTACCTCTCTCATTTTCTCCCAATTTTTCCCCTCCAGATCTCTCTCTCCCCAAGTTGTAAAGTTCATTTCCAACATAATGTCTAGTGAGTATCACTCTTGAATTGGTCACCCTTTGGCCTACTATTTCTGTGAATCTCCTTCTCTTCCCAAATCAGATAAACTTATATACAAGACAAAGTGTACAGAAATCAGAAACAGTGACAACAAGGGGATAAACTGAAGTGGAGAAAAAGAAAGAAAAAGAAATAACCATAAACAGTACAATTAAAAAAAAACTTTTCACCATTTCTTGGAGTTCATTTTGAGAAGCATCATTTGATATGATCATATGCGCATAGCTTTTGAGCCTTTCAATTCCTCTCCCAAGAATATCCTTCTTTGTTCTCACTGTGTGAATGTTTAGAGCGTTGTTTAATTAATCATGTTCAAATATAATCATTTGCATTCTATTATCCATTGGATTAACTTGTAGATTTATAGACATATTCTAGCTATTACAAATAGGGAATCCATCAGCCTATGCTCCTTTGTACAACTACTTAATGATAATAAAAATAAAAGAAAAATTAAGAAAAATTTAAAAGACTAGATAATCGACAAATGTGTCTTTATATAGGTACACAGACATATATGTATATTCTATAATATACATTCACATATATAATATTTTCATGACACATTTCACTACCTATAATCACATACCATTAAGTATTCCTCTAAAAATTTAGGCAAGATAAAAATAATTATACTCTAATTATTTTAAAAGTAAAATATAATTTTAATTAATTATTTTAAAAGTTTGTATCCTATAAACTTGGCTGTTTTATAACAAAAAGTGTAAAACCTATAAAAATTCTTGCTAAATTTCATACTTTTATATTTTCTTTCACCCAATATTGTACTCTAGCTTGACTATGTAAAGATGGTAGAAGTACAGAAATATTTTGTGATGAATAACTTATAGGGAAATAGTAGCTTGCTCCATTTCCTCTTGCTAAGATTGAAATATTATGTTGACTAATTTTCTCTTATTTGATAAAGTACATTATCTAATTTTGTCTGGAGTTTTGCTAGTGTAATTACTATGATTAGCATATTTGTGGAGGTTAGTTACTCTTGAGCACAGAATTTAAAATGTAAGAAATGAGCTTGACCAGGTCAAGGGATTTATAACTGAAGAACTTTATTAGTTTATAATGAGCAACAAGGCAGTTTGCTTTTATCATTGAATAATAAATGAGAAGAGACATCAAGAGTCAGATTTCTGACTACTTTATATATCTTTATAATTTAAGCAGTTTACAGTCAGTTTTGAATAGTATTCATTTCTTTAAACTCTTTGAACTGAATTTTTAGACACAATCACATGTAAATACTATTACTTCCCTAAGTTTTCAAGGGAATATCAAAGTCATACCACTGAGAGATGAATATAAAGGTCTACTTCCAATAGCTCTTTCTTCCTCTTAACTCCCTCTACTTAATATTAGTCAATTACAACTACCTCCAATGTACATCCTTGGTACAGAGCAGCTTATGAAGTTACTAACATTTGATTTTTCAGAAGAGATTTACTTTGTTGGGAAGATATTTGAGAAGGCAATAATGTTTTAGTAGGTCAATGGGCAGGACCCCAGTGTGAGTGTTCTTCACGCTTGTTTTTCCAGATGAAAGTTTCTAGGAACTTAATGTTGCAGTAGGAACTTGTGGAAGATGAAACTAGGCTTTGAATTAACACAGCAAAAGAAAGGCAGTGATCATTCCAGTGTCCCAATCAGGCTTGAAAACTCCATGCCTTTAGGCACACCTCATTTTTCTCTTATACCCTGTAGGTTTTATAGAGTCACTTTCTCTTTCTCTGTGTGTGTGTGTCGGTGTGTGTGTGTATGTCTGTGTGTGTCTCTGTGTATGTCTGTGTATGGGTCTCTTTCTCTCTCTCACTCAGGAATGTTTTCATTACAGAACTAAATTTAGACCTAAAAGTTATGAATTCCCATTTTCCTAGATTTCTCTTTTATGAGATGAAGAATCACAGCCACAATTTTACACTTCTGAGTGTGAGTTCCACTCTGTGATGGCTTTTTCCAGAATCCTCTAAATCCTCCAATATTCCAAAATGAGACAAAGTAACTTTTATGTTTCTTCTAGTGTCTTCTGCCACTACCATTGGCACTGCCTTTCTGTCATTCAAGCCACAACTAAAGCATTGTCAATTATCTTCTTCCTATCTCTAAAATATAATAATACATAATGTGTAATCTCAACTGAGGCGATGACAGAAGAGGTTTATTCATCTGAGTTAATTTTTGATACATCTTGTCATGTTAATTTTATTATGACAGAATATATTATTCTGAGGATTTTTTGTTTATACAAATTAATTTTTCTCTGTATTTTCTTATAGAAAAGTCATTAGTACCAACAGAAGCCAGAAATGCAGATTAATATAATAGTTATAGCTAATGAATTTAATGTGATGTAAGAATTTGAATAATTAGGTAAGATTATTCAATTAGGGATAAGGAAAACTAATCTGACTTCATTTCAATAAAACATATTCTACTAACTAAATGATATGTACATATCAATCAGATTGTGAAAAAATGTAAAAATATTCATCAATATTTATTTAATACTTGGATAAGTATATTTTTCTCATAATATCCTAAAGACAAAATCTATGGCTTTAAATTTTTATAGGTTTCAAATTTCTACATGTGCAATTAACATAAAGATAGCCAGCTTACTTTGAATATGTATTGTCACTGACAGCAATCCATCAATACTTTGCTAAAACTTTGAGTTTTTTGTTAATTTACTGAACTTTGTTATTATCTGGGTCATCATTAGATATATTAGGAATCCCCTACTCCACTGAAACAGAAGTCCAGATATTTGACTTTTTTCCCCTTCTCTTCCAAGATAGTACACATAGTGAAACCAACACTTGGACTAATATTCAGATCTATGAAGCATACTGACGTAGGAACTGCTCACTTAGAAAGCAGGGCGAAGTGAATTCTTTCAGTGGCTGATGGTAGCACTCAATTTTCAAGAACATCCATTTCCATAATGAACAAGGTTCTAGTAATTTTAAATTACTTACTTGTCAGTACCATATGTGTTCATAATCTTTCACCATACCTACAGGTCCCTTTAAGAGACTCACCTCTCACTCAGATAATGACTTTCTGATTTGGTCATTAGCTGACCCTTTTCCCCCTCTAAGATCTAATTTCTTCTTACATGCTTCAACATTCACCTTTTGCCTTGGTTGAATTCCTTATATTTATATGCACATACTTAATATACTATGCATATTGCCATTCTTCCTTTAATGATTCTTTAGCAATCTCTAAAAGGAAGCCAAATGCAAATAGGCCTGAGCAGTTCAATTTTTAGAATGTTAGCAGAGAGCCACAGAACATAGAGTTGAAATTAAGTAGTTCTTTCAAAAGCCATATTACTTAATGTATTTATTTGGTAACTGAGTTAGTTCTGGGAAGATTCTTACTAAGTAAATTTTTGATGACAATGCTAATTAATTTTAAAAATTGCATGGCTTACCTTTTGAAGCACGGTCTTTCCTTTTTCTTGTAGAAATGACATCTATAAATTGCAATCCGCTGGCTTTGAAAGTACTGTCAAATCTGTATTTTGAGTTAGTAATCTTTACCACCTCAGAATGTACCTTTACTTGGAAATAAGTCCATTGCAGATAAAATTGTTTAAGATGAGGTCACACTGTAGATCCAGTATGGTTGATTTTCTTATATAAACAGTAAGGTAGGATGAGGACACAAATACCCATAACAGAAAGTAAACTGATTTTCTTCAAGATGGGAATATGAAGGGCTACTGACAAACACAAGAAGCCAGAAGAAATGCATAGAACAGATTTTTCCTCCTAGCCTTCAGAAGGAAGTACATATGCTGACTATTTGTTCTTAGATCCCTAACCTTCAGAACTGGGAGACAGTGCAGTGCTGATGTTTAAGGTACTCAGTTTGTGGCAGATGTTTGTGTTCCCCAGTGGTTGGCAGATCTTTCAAACTAATATCAAAAGGCATAATTACTTGCATCCTTTGCCCTGACCACTGAGCTCAGAGATGTGCCCTAGATACAAAGTAGATAGCTGATAATATTTCCAATATTCAGCAGTTAATGATTTAATCAACACCTAGGGAGGGAGAAAAAGAGGAAGGGAAGAAGATAGGGAGAAAGAGAAAGAGGGATGTTGGAAGAGATGAATGGTTGCAAAATCAAGAAGTGCTAAAATGAGGGCAAAGAGTAGGAATTACAAGCAAACAGGAGTCACGTATTTGAAGGGTAATTACAGCCCAGTTTGTAGTAAAAACAAATACAGAGTAAAAAGACACATAAAAGACAATGATTATGTCTCATTGTTGCAATGGGTCCACCTGTATCCCTATTTAAACGATTTGTTTTTTCCCTTCCCCTACACAAATTACACTAACATCAAATACAGTGAACTTTGGAGGGGGGGGAGGGAGGAAGGTTAGGTGGGAGGGTGGGGAGAGGATGGGATTGGAAGGGGAAACAAAGGAGAAGGCAACAATGCTTGATAAGAAATGAATTCATTATCTTGCCCATGTAATTGTAACCCCTCAGTACAGTATTTTCACAATAAAAAATACTTAAAAAAAGGCAATGATTAATGGGCTGGAAGTTGGCTCAGTGGTAGAGTACTTGCATGCATGAGGCCCTGGATTCGATTCCTCAGCACCACATAAGCAGAAATAGCCAAAGTGGTGCTGTGGCTCAAGTGGTAGAGTGCTAGCCTTAAGCTGTAGAGCTGAGGGACAGCGCCCAGTCCCAGAGTTTAGCCTCATGACCGACAAAAAAAAAATGAGGATTAAAAAGGCAATGATTAATAAGTAAACTGATCCATCAATGAAGTCATAGGATATAAAAATTAGATAGTTATATTTATTCTTAACACATACATTGGAAAATAAAAGTTGATCTCTGAATTTTAAACTTAAGAATGTAGTAAAGAATATCTAATTAAACTGAAAGAAAATAGTACCAACTTAGTCAAGGGAAAACAAAAACAAAGTGAAAGTATAATTTTATCTATAAGAACTAAAAATCTGAGGGAGAGATCAGAAGATGATTAGTTTAAGACCAGCCAAAGCAGAAAGTTAACATCTATATAAACAAATCATGCATGTTGATCTACACTTGTAATCCTAGCTACATTGGAATTATAGTTTAAAAGATCAGTAGTCTGAAACATACTTGAATTAAAGAAGTGCTAAAGACATGGTTCAAGTGGGAGAGTGCTCTCTTAGCAAGTGAAAGAAGATGAATTCAAATATTAGTACTTGAAAAACAATAAAACCAGTAAAAACCCAGAGAAAAACCTACAAAGTAGAGTGTAGTTACTTAAAACATTGATAAAGTTTATTATTCCTTAGCAAGGAATAAAGAAACTATAACTAATAAAAATTAAAATAAAGGGAGGAAGCCTTAGATGAATGAACAAAGATAATAACAAATAGAAGAAATCCAAAACAATCATACTCCTGTGTGTATCCAAGCATTATATTTGCAGGTGCAGATGCATTTACTGGGGAATGTTTTTACTCTCTTAAGAGAAGTGTGATTAATGCCATATAAAAAAGTTGGAGAACAAAAGAAAATATTTTCCAACTTATTTAATGAGACCAGATGACCTGATACAAACACTTCACAAGGACACTGAAAGAAAACACCCTCTTTCATGAACTCAAACGCAGAATCTTAAATGAAATGCGGATGGATGAAAACCAATGAGGTATGGTAAGAGAAAATTTCAAAACATTCATGAAAGAAATTGGAGAGGATACAACATAATGCAAAGCTGTCCCCAATCATGGGATGGACTCATTAATATTGTTCAAATGTGGTCTACCAGCTTCAATAAAAACCCCTCAAAATAAAGATTTCATTGCTTACTGGAAAATAATTGAAGTTCAAATGTTACAAAAAAAGGCCAAAAATAGCCAAAGTAACATTGAAAAACAAGAAAACAGAAAACAAACCTAACAATAACAATAAGAAAGCTGGGGGCAACATTCCACCATAACTCAAAAATACATATTCAAAGCTATAGTGATTTAAATAAAAATGTGGTTTTGGTACAAAACTGGACAGACAGACCAAATAAACTAAGAAATACAAATGCATCCTCCCTCTTAAACACACAAGACATTTGACAAAAGAATCACGAACATACCACAAAGAAACATAATCTCTTCAATAAATTGGGCTGGAGATACTGGGTATTTACATACAAAGAATGAAACTGGATCTCCATCACAAATTCAAAAAGACTGACTATGGATCTCTGTCACAACTTTTACATATCATCTCAAAAGATATTTAAGACTTAACAATTATCCTAAAATGTATGAAACTTCCAGAAAAACGTAAGAGAAACATTTCAAGACATTTGCCTGTGCAAAGATTTGTTGGATCAAACTCCAAGTACATAAGCAACAAACCCAAAAGTTGACAAATGGTTCTACATCAAGCCAAAAAGCTTCTGTATATCAAAGATACAACCTACATAATGGAAGAAAATATTTGTAAACTTGAGAATAGGAAAATTTAAAGAAAACAACAAAATTCAATAACAACACCTGCTACAAATAATCCTAAAAAGTGAAGAGTTAACAATATAGGTAGCTATTTCTGAAAAATTAGAAATCATCAACAACTATAAAACAACTATACAAATGACCAATATAATTAATCTTTATGTAAATATAAACCATAAAACACTACATCACCCCATTTATAATGGCTATTATCCAGCAAAGCACCAGAAAAGATGGTTAAAATTAAGAGAAACAATCTGAAAAAATAAACCTGAAGTATTTCAGAGTAACATAGCTTGTTGATAGGAGCTTGGGAAGCTAGTGATACTGAAGCTAATTTATGCTGAAATTTGGACCCACCAATCCAGTCCTTGGCATCTGTCCAATAGAAATGAAATAGTGAAAGTTGTAATCATGTGATGATAAAAGAACTAAACAAAATACAAACAAAAGCAGGAAGAATCAGGCAAAGATCAAATTTCATGAAACTAGATGCAAAAGGGCATATACTGATTATCAATTTCATAAGAACTTCAAGCAATGAGAAAAAGACTTTAGTCTGGGATGTAACAGTGATTAGTATGTGAGGTGGGTATTGATTGAGAGGAAAGAGTCTTTGGGATGTTGGAAATATCCTATTTTGTATTTTGATTAGTAATGACATGTATGTTTGCATATGTATAAACTCACTAATCTGTAAACTTGGAAGTATGTGTGTGTACATATAAATTCATGCAAAGCACTGAAGTGGTGATCTAAAACTTCCTAGCACTGAGAAAGCTGCATGATATTCAGCTGATCAATTCTCTATGCACTTAGCCATTCCTCTCTTTTCACCAAATGTCTGAAATGGTTTTCTTCCTCCCCATGAATTCTTGATTTCTGGTTAGGCTTCTGGTCAACCAGTTCTGTTTCTGTCTCTGTCTCTCTCTGTACGTGTGTGTCTTTACTAGTCATGTAGGCACTCAAAGAATTTCTGCAGAATAAACACAATTCTGTCTGATAAAGCTGGACTTCTCTAGGTTTCCTCTGTGCTTTTCTTGGTTTATCCCTCCCTCTGGGAAAGTTTCTCCTTTCTTCTTTATTTATCCACAATCTATTGCTTTCTACCATCCACTGAAATGTCAGGATTAGCAGAGAACTCTACTGTTCACACCTGTCTAGCTATACTAGGTACTGAGTAAATATTTAATAAATGAATGATTCCAAAACATTGTAGCTTTATTTACATTATTGTATAATTTTCTTTTATTTCTTTTATTTTATTGTGAAAATACTGTACAGAGGGGTTATAATTACACGGGCAAGATAATGAGTACATTTCTTATCACACACTGTTGCCTCCTCCATTGTTTCCCCTTCCCTTCCTACTCCGTCCCCCCTTCCCTCGTCAAAGTTGTACAGTTCATTTTCCAACATAACGACTTGTACATCTCATTGTTGCAATGGGTCCACCTGTATCCCTATTTAAATGATTTGTTTTTGCCCTTCCCCTCCACAAATTATACCAACATCAAATACAATGAAAGCAGGGGTTATACAGTGGGGGAGGGACATACAAAGCTACAAAGAAATCATCTTATAAATATGTTAGAAACAATCGCAAGAAAGAAAAAACATTTCAATACTTATCTTGGGGTTCATTTCACCTAACATCAACTTATCCGACCTTTTCTGCTTGTCTCAGACATATACTAGTTATTGTAAATTAGGGAAACCATGGGACCTATGTTTCTTTGGGCCTGGCTTACTTCATTTAATAAAATGTTTTCCAACTCTTTCCATTTTCTAACAAATGGAGTAATGTCGTTCTTTCTGATGGAGGCATAGAATTTCCATTGTGTCTATATACCACATTTTCTTGATCCATTCATCTACTGAGGGGCATCTGGGTTGGTTCCATCTCTTAGCTATGGTAAATAATGCTGCAATAAACATAGTTGTGCTGGTAGCTTTAGTGTGGTCTTGTTTGTAAACATTTGGGTAAATGCCCAAAAGTGGGATTGCTGGGTCATAGGGGAGCTCTATGTCAAGTCTTTTAAAGAAGCTCCATACTATTTTCCAAAGTGGTTGAACACGTTTACACTCTCACCAACAATGCAGTAAAGTTCCCTTCTGTCCACATCCCTTCAAGCATCTCTTGTTATTAGAGTTCTTGATTATAGCCATTCTAAATAGGGTGAGGTGGTATCTCAATGTTGTTTGGATTTGCTTTTATGGCTAGGGAGGTTGATCATTTTTCATGTGTCTATTGGCCATCCTTCTTTCCTCTTCAGAGAAGTTTTTCTTTAAGTCTTTAGCCCATTTTTTATTGGGCAGCTGTTTCTTTGAAGATTGGTTGTTGGGGGATTTAATTTTTTGAGTTCCAGGTATATTTTAGATATGAGACCCTTGTCGGTTGTATGGCTAGTGAAGATCTTTTCCCAAACCGTGGGCTTTTTATTGATCTTGCTAGCTATGTCCTTTGCCATGCAGAAGCTCTGCAATATCATGCAATCCCATTTGTCCAACCTTTCTTTGATTTGTTGTGTTTCTGGGTCTCTATTAAGAAAATTTGGGCCTGTGCCAAGGAGACCTAGGGTTTCTCCTATTCCATCTTGTAATGTTTTCAGACTGTCTGCTTTGACTCTGAGGTCTTTGATCCATTTGGAGTTGATTCCTGTGTAGGGTGATATATAAGGACCTAGCTTTAGTTTTCTACAAGTGATTAACCAATGTGTCAGCACCATTTACTGAAGAGGCTGTCTTTCTTCCCTTCTATTTTTTAGCTCCATTATCGAAGATTAGATGGCTATAGGTCTGTAGGTTCATTTCTGGATTTTCAATTCTATTCCATTGGTCCTGAGGTCTGTTCTTGTGCCAGTAATTTTCTACTTTGTTCTAGTTACTAATATATTTATTGGATAAGCATCATATCATATCATTTATTGAGGTATGTTTATTCAAGGCTATTTGAAAACTTTAAACATCACTGTTAAGTGGTAAGCTTTTCCTTTATGTCTATTTAAATTAATGCAACTATAGATTAAAATTCATTTTTATCAGCTTTTTACATCCAATGAGAGCATTGCTGAGGCCAGAACAAAGAAAAGCATATCCTTTGCTTAAATTGGAAAAGAAGTGATTTAAAGAAATTTCAAACCACTTATAACTCAAAGATGTTATATAATCTGAGATGAGATCGTATGCATAAAACATTATTAACAGAACAAGAACCACATCAGGTAATAATATTTTCTTAAAAACTTATTAATCCCATGCTTTTATTTGTTAATTTACCCAATTTTTCTACAAAATATGCTTCCCTTAAGTATAACTTAACCCATGATTACATATTCCCTATCCATAATTATATAATGCAGTTTAAGGCACAATTAAATTGCCTATTTTGCAATGGAAAACAAATCTTAACAATCATAAATGACCAATAGATTTAAAAAAAACTTGGGACCAATCTAGTCATATGAAAGCTGGAATAAATAAGTTGAGAATCAATAACTGCTTAGTTTCTTAATGATCTCTACCTTCTTAATATAATTGAACAGTTTGATATAAAAATAGGGTAGAATTCTCAGCATGACCTTATGTATTTCTATCAGCTTCTGAAAAAGAGTCAGCACTGATAAATGCTTTTGTGGCAAGTATTCAAAGTGGCATTGGTATCTTCAAATTACAGTGATAGTTTTATTAATTTAAACTCTTTGTTATCAGTCCCCACAGATGTGTGAGAAGTTTACCATCTAAGTAGTGCTATAAAGGGAAAACTGAATAATACCACAATAAAAATGATGGCAGGTTAATTAACATGAAATCCATGAAGACTTCTTTGGAAGAAGACATTGTATCTCATATTTTATATCAGTTTCTTAATTTACCCACTTTCTTTACATTTCCAAATTCAAAAATTTCAATTAAAAATATAACTTCAGAATTAATTTGAGCAGAGACTTGTATGTCAAAATAGATCAATATATTTGAGATCTTAAAAAAAATCCTATTTATCATTCCCCCACCCGGTTTTATGTAAGTGCATTTAAATCATTGCAAACAGTACATCATCAGGTAGGGGAGCAATCAGCCCAGTCAAGCTGAAAACTGAGAATGAATTTGCCTGAGGAAAAAAAAAAGAGAAGAGGAGTTAAAAATGAAACATTTTATGTTATTTAAATTGCAAATGCCCTTATTTTTTTATCAATGTTTCTGGTGCCTTTTAGGCAGCTTATAATAATAATGATGAAAGTAGTGTTTTCCCCCCATGGTTATCAACAGTTTAGACAGTGCAATTAATTTTTCCTGGTGCATGAGAGCTTTTTATTCTCTTTATAATTTTGACACATTTTTAATGTTGAAGGTGTCAATCTGCTAGGCTGTAGGTCTCATAATTTCATTAAAGGATAGTGTTCATGGTGAAACAGAGTTAGATGGGTAGCAGAAGAATAAGGACTTTTGGTAGAAAATTCATGAGCATGTCATCTTCTATCATTTCTTTCATTTTATGATAAAATGTTTGAGCTTGTGTTCAGTATCACAGCTTCTTAGAATGAGTTACAAACTGTATGAATTTTTGAATTAACTTCTCAAATCAATGGTTACTAGATGTTTGGGAGTCATTTGTCATGTGAGTCTTTTTTTTCTGCGATGGGAGTATACAACTCAATTTTTTCCCACACATTAATATGATGTAATGATGCCACACATTATCATTTGAACTCAGTAACAAGTAGAAACTTGCATCCAACTTTAACTAGACCTAGTTCTAAATTTACACCGACTTAAGTTCAAATGTCATGGTCACATGAGACAAAAAGTGCTTATTTTCATTTTTGTTTTACTGAACAGCTTCTAAACGCTAGGACAAGATTCTTCTGAGGGAAGACTACATATTCACCTGGTCCATTAGAAATCCTGAAAAAAACATTGCTCATACCTGAGCTCCCTCAGTGGCCCTGTTGTCTGGGGGAAATGCTTTCAGAGAATACACTTGTCTTTCTTTACATATAGTCCCAAAATCAAGACCTATGCCAAAGCATGACAGTTATTTCTCTTCCTGATTCTCCCATATATGAGCTATGATATTCAGGTGTAAGAAAGCCCATAACAAGCAATCTAATTAGGATGAAGAAGTTCCTTTTTTTTCTTTTTCTTTTTTGGTAGGTCGTGGGATTTGAACTCTGGGCTTCGGCTCTATCATCAGCTCAAGGCGAGTGCTCTACCGCTAGAGCCACAGCGCCACTTCTAGTTTTCTTGTGGTTTATTAGAGATAAGAATCTCTCAGACTTTCCTGCCCCGGCTGGCTTTGAAAAACCATGATCCTCAGAGCTCAGCCTCCTGAGTAGCTAGGATTTTAGGCATGAGCCACTGGCACTGGCAGAAGTTCATAGTATCAAATGAATGCTTTCTGTCTGGCTCTGACTCTGATTTTTGTCCTTTGACTCTTATGACTATGATTTCTGAGATACAGGATAAGGCTTCAGAACAAGAAGAAATGATGCAATAGGATTCAGTAATAGTAGTAGTAGTAGTAGTAATAATAATAATAATAATAAATGTTTCACCTTGTTTTCTTTTGTCTCCCTGCAAATGTTTCCCAGAGACCATCTAGAGAGAAATGATCATTTCTCTTTGGATTTTCATCTTTTAAATATGCCATAAAATTCATTTAATTTTTGGCAGTTTATGATAACAGTTGAAATATGGCAATACTCATTACAGGCTAGACATAGTTGCAAGTATTTTACATATTCCATCAAATGGGTACCAGACAGAAATCTGTAACCTTAGTCCTATCGTCTCTTTTCCATACATTTAAAAGGTAAATACATCCTAGTCAGTAGCTAAGTTGTATTAGCCTTAAATCCTGTATCTGCTCCTAAAATAGTTTCATGAAGGGAAAATAGTGAAGTTGAACTTTTTAAAGAGACATGAATGATCAGAGCCTTTTTGAGTTGTAGTGTTTGTGAGTTTTCAACCTCCAAAGCTTTCAAGTCTCCATGTTTTTAATTATATTTTGTTATTTTAAGTAGCTTTACTAAGAAATTGCAATTTGACAAGGCAATTTATGAATACAGTACATCCTGATACATGTCATCCCTTTCATTACTCTTTTCTACCCTCCCAAATCGACTCTTACCTCTATTTTCTTAGTTTTATAGGGTATGCACTGAATTTTATAATGGCATTCTTATCTTTCCATTCTTCAAATCTCCACATTTATGTGGAAAAGAATGCCTATGTCTAAACTAGACACAGAACATGAACAAAACATAAAAGCTAGAAGAAATATAAATTTCTAGTCTTTAGCTCCTTTTCATTTCCCCAAAGCCACAGCACCATTGGTCTGAGAGAAAGGATGCCAGTCCAGAGCTCCTTTCAATTTAGTTTAAGTTGAATTCCCAGGAAATATTTTATTGTGTTCCCCGACTAGAATAGGCCATTAGTAAATGAATTTATGGAAGAAAGTTTTCCTCACAAAGGCCTTCAGAGCAAGGCTTTAACAAGATTTGCTGAGTACTCCGAAAGCAATAGATTTAAGAAGGTCAGGAAAACAGACAGTTTTATTGTATACTGTGTGGTATTTTATTTCATCAGTTCCTTGGTCTCCATGTGGTAACCTTTCAAAAACTTTTTAGAGCAATTTCTTAAAACCATGTATTGAATTTAGTTATAATAGAATTTTACAGAGCTTTGTATCATTTCTTTTCTTTATGATTAAATCCAAAATCTCTGATTAGCCTGGATTCCCAAAGCATAATTCAAATAAAGGATTGACTAAAGAATTCTTATCATTGCAATATGGCTTTCTCTTCATTTTCTAATCATTTATCAAAAGATATTTTCAGCTTTAATTATGCATTTGAAACCTATATTTCATTTTCTGATTACATATACAGATGGCACTAAAAGTAAGCTACTTGTTAGTAGGACTTGTTTACCATATACATACATATATATGTATATATATGTGTGTATATATATATATATAATGTTTTTGGTTTTGGGGTTTTTTTGTCGGTTGTGGGGCTTGACCTCTGGGCCTGGGTGCTGTCCATCAGCTCTTCAGCTCAAGGTTAGTGCTCTAGCACTTGAGCCGCAGCACCACTTCTGGTTTTCTGGTGGTTTATTGGAGATGAGAGTTCTATGGACTTTCCTGCCCAGATTAGCTTTGAACTGCAATCCTTAGATCTCAGCCTCCTGAGTAGTTAGGATTACAAGCATGAGCCAACTGCCCGACTTGTTTAGCATACATTGTATTCTTTTCCTTAACTTGTTTTCCTGATTAGCTATTAATTCATCTTCCTAGTCACACAGCAGACATTCATGAAAACATTATATAACCAATTGGTTTTCTAGGGTCTAAAGATATTTTGCTGAGCAAAATAGCGATGTGGCAAGGTCAGTGATAAATTGAGGCCAAACTTCCAAAGCTAAGTAAAGGATTATGATTACCCATTCTTGTCAATTCATTTACATGTATCTTTTTTTCTCTTACTGTCTCCTAATTGCTGTTCTCGACACAGGAACGATCATATCCTATCTTTTACATGGTAGGCAAAACATTTGTTTAAATCCCTCTGAATGCTTCGTAAATCTGTGAGTTTAGTACTACTATAACCACCTTTTTACAGATTTAAATTTAAGCAGCTTCTAGTCAGTAGATCAGTAAAGGTTTATGGTTACCCAATAAAGATAATAACAACTTAATAATATATAATGATAAAGATAAAAATAATAAAGATCAATCTCAATTGCAACATGAAAGAATGTCTCTTCAATACTAAATCCTTGCCTGTCTCTCAGGATTTATTTCTTCTCACTAAATCTGTCACTAGATCATCTCATTAGTTCTGTAACCTCAGGGATACACAAGTAACCAGCATAGTGCCTTTTCTCTATCAGAGAAAGAGAATTAGCAAGAGTTTGAAGATGTTCAGTGAATCCAGTTCAAATAACTATTCTTTTTTAAAATTTTATTTTATTATTAAGATGCTGTACAGAGGAGTTACAGTTACATACATAATTGAAAGAGTACATTTCTTGGTGAGCATTGTTACCCCCTCTTTTGCTTTTCTCCTACAATCCCTTTCCTCCCCCACCTCTCCCACACTCTCCCCTCCCCCACCGAATTTGTAAAGTTCACTTCCAACATAGTGTCTTGTGAGTATCATTGTTATTATGAGTCATCTTGTGTCCTTGCTTCAGCATTTTGTTATTCCCCTTCCCCTCCTCAGATTGGATAAATGTATACACAAGATGCAGGGTACCAAAATCAAATACAATGACAACAAGGGATATACCATAGGGGGAAGAACATGCAAAAGAAACAAAAATAATCTCATAACACATTAAAAACAGTAACAGAGAAACCACAGTTCTTAAGTTTCTCAATAACATCCAGTTCTCATATTTATTGTCTCGTAATTGAGCACATGTAGATGTAAAAGGTTTTAAATTCTACCTCAGCACAGAAAGACAACATACACATATGTAGAGTTAGAAATTCAATAAATAATACTTCATTACATTAATGCCTAGAATTCTGTAATGCAAATAAAATAGCATCATGAGAGGAATGCTGCTCTATATTTCTCTTGAGTGCTGAAATCTCAGACCCTTCCAGATAAACTTGGACAAATAAACTATCAATGCAACGTAACCAACTCCTGTGAAAAGATGCTCCTTCATTTTCAATTCTGTAAATAAGCGGGCTTTTAAAATGATTGCACTGTTAAAGGCATGGGTGCGAGTTGTGTCTCTACAAAGGAAAGAAAGATTCAAGTTTATTTGCTTTTGGGAAACATTATTCGAGAAATTTTATAACGCATAGGTGAAGTTTTTACAGGTGAGAAAAGGGATTGCAAATTCAAATACAGTTTACTAAAAGAAAGGCTCTTCTACTGAGTTGATCAAAGTTAAATCAAACCTAAATTGAAGTCTATTCTCACTGTTCTCTGGAAAGCTGTGACTGCAGATTTCTTCCTTTGAATGCCTGTCCAGCTGCTTCAGCATAGTTGTTTCTGTTAAGATTGTTGACATTCTGTTGTGTATTTTTTCTTTACTGTGTGTTATGAAATGATGCACAATTTTATTTAAGGCTGTTTGTTTCTACATATCAATTTATGGCCTTGTTTAGGGGGAGGCAGTTTCAGAAAAAAAAACCACACAGCACAGGCCATTTAACATTTTTTTCATTTGTCCAACTCAAAAAAGATGATCTAACAGCTTTTACATTTGAAAATCTATACAAACATTTACATAAAATTAAGAAAGAAGGGGTTGGCTTATAGCAAAATGACAAAACAACATCCTGGGTTCGATCCCCAGTACCAAAAAAGAAAAGAGAAAGAAAAGAGTTTATCATTTCATAAAAATAAGATTGTCTTAACCTATATGTGAGTATGTTTGTATGTGCATGTGCCTGTGTGTGTGTGCGCGCGCACATGTGTGTGTGTGTGTGTGTGTGTGTGTGTACCTGGAGGTAAGGATTGAAGCCAGGGCTTAACACACACTAGGCAAGCAGCTGATAACAGAGCTGTATTCCCAGAGCTTACAATTAAAATTTAACTATCCGCTGCATTATCCTCATCCCCCATACATAACTGTTCATTTCTACACAAATGCTCTTCTTTTCTAGTTTATGAGCACAGAAGCTACCAATTTGTAAATTCCATTGTTTCAACCCATTCTTAACTTCACACCATTTAATTGTCAAGATTGTGCAAATTTACCATGCCCCTAGCACTTCATTAATTTCTTGGAAGAATTTTCAATTGTTGCATGATAAGGAGCATGGTTATCTAATAATGAATTTTACCTCTGGTATTCACACTGCAGAACAAGAAATAAAATTAGAGTTTTCCAGCATCCTCCAATCAAGAAATCTTTTTATTGCTAACTATAACACTAAAATGATAGGGAACTTTTGTACATAATATGAAATAAGAGCATGACAGCTTCAAAGATGACATTTTGAAATTAAGACATCTTTTATTATGTCCCATAAAATATCTTAAAATAGGTGCTGGGAAGGTGGCTCAGAGGTAGAGTGCTTGCCTTGCATGCATGAGGACCTGGGTTCAATTCCTCAGCACCACATCACATAAGCAGAAAAAGCCAGAAGTGGCGCTGTGGCTCAAAAAAAAGTACATCATGAAAAAATTCCTTTGACAAAAGGAGAGAATTATATCCACTGACTCCTAAAATCCTTAATGGAAGCCACTTCTTTAAGAGCTGTCATTACTATCGTGAGAGAAAGCACATTAGGTACATTGAACAGACATTTCAGAAGTTTGCACACTCTTCTAACAAGAAGTCAGAAATACAGCTGGTGCTAGTGAGTTATACCTGTAATCTCCTCCACTTAGGAGACTGAGATAGGAGAATTGCTATTCATGAATAGCCCAGGCAGAAAATTACATTAAACACCACATCGAAAGAACCAGCAAAAAGTGGGTTGGTAACATAGCTCAAATGGTACAGCAGAATCTTACCAAGTATGATGCCCTGAATCCAACTCCATTATGGGCAAAGAAAAAAATGAACACCCCCCCTAAAATCACACTAATGAGGCATTAAAATATTTAGCAAAAGCTTTCTTACTCTTTCAGAATGCTTACACTGATAATTTTGAGGAACAAATAACATTTGTGGCTCATCTGCAAAATTTTGCAAAAGAATATGTTCATTAGTCCACAATGTGTTTTAAAACACATATCTCTTTAAAATATTTTGCTAAATTTACTTATATGGATAAAGCTTATAAATGTGTAGTATTGTTAATTCTCTAAACTCAACTTAACTTTTAAAATCAGGATGGTATTTGAACAATAAATTTCCTAATAATGTTGCAGTAAATTTAAATTTACACAATGCTAAATTAAGTGCATTGAAAGAATATAATAACACAATTTGTAATAGTTTGTAATACAATCCAAAAATTTCTTTGTATGTTTTGACACATCACTTGATACCAAAACACTTGGCATTTTGTGATATACACATATATATAGAGTATTTAAAATAAGATATAAAAATATTTTAGTGAATAAAATCATGTAAAATATTATCTTTAAGATATATACTAACTGGTTAAGTTGGATAAAATGTGAACAAATGCAGTAATATTACTAGACACTATGTTGAAAATTAACTATAAACCTTGTGGGTGAGGATGGAAGGGAAAAACTGGGAGAAATCGAGGGAAGGGGCAACATTATCAAAAACGAAATGTAGTGTTTATCTGACTTACATAACTAACTCCTCTGTAAGTCACTTTTATAATAACAATAAAATTTTATGAGAAAGATACTTGCTGGTTAGCTAAATAGACTATAATAAGAAATCATATTTATATACTTGATTTTGCAAACTTAATTTTAAAAGGTTAGTCTTACTGTTATCTTTTTATTCTCAAGGTTTTATGAATAAAAGTGATAACCAGCCACTCTCAAAAAGTTAAAGACATATCATTGTTTAAATATTACATTTATTTCAAGCAGGGATGGCTTTAAGAGCAAACAATCCATTTATGTGCATTCTGATACTCAAAGACAATTACAGATATGTTCATACTCTAGAAAATGTTCAATGTAGGTTTGAATGAGCAAACTGAAGTGGGTGTCTTTCTCCAAATGTCCATTAATGCTAATAAGAAAAGAAGCAGAGAATCCTGGAGCTCCACTAATTAGCAGTTGTCAATGATGGGTCAAAAGAACTAAGTGATGTAGGAAAATTTTATACACTTAGTAATAAGTAGGAGATTATTATGTATGATTTTATCTTAATTGGTTTGAGAATTAATTGGGTGGTAACAAAAGCTGGCATAAACCTTTCCATTTGAGTAGAACAATTAAAAACCCCAAAAGGCTTGGAGTTGATAATAACCACTCTATTGGATTAACTCCTAGCTATAAAATCAAAAGAGATTTATTATTTATCTGAAAATTGACTTAATGTGAATGACTAATGTATATTACTTAGCTGGGCATATTTCAGCTTTTCAAAGCATGCTTCTTTGGACAAGGTCAAGTCTGGATATAACTGATATAACAGTAAGCAATTTCCATGGCTACAATTTTTGGCCTCAATTAAATCAAAATAGGAAAAGATGCATTGAAAATAATAGGAAATAGTGTGTTTTTACAGTCTACTTCAAAACCTTAACTCTTTTATCAACTGTACTGACAGAAAAAGAAAATATGGCTCAAATTAGAAATGAGAGCCATCAAGAGGAAAAAAAAGAAATTCTGTCACACATTTGTGATATGGGTGATCTGGTGGACATTATTTTTAAGTACAATAAAGCAGATATAAAAATACAAATATTGCCTAATTTCATTCATATATGATATATTAAAAAACGTAGAAGCAAAGAATGGAATGATGGTTATCAAGGGATGAAGGAGTGGAGGGGGGAGGGAACTTGGGAGATGTTAATTGAAGGATATAAATGTTATTTAGGAAGGAAGAATATGTTTGTATAAAACACAGTGAATAATGAATTTCTCAATATTTGAAAGAATTTTAGTGTATAACTAAATCTAAGAGAGATGAGCTCCAGCATTGCTATTTGGTAAAGGTAAGTTACTTTTGGATAACCTCCAAGTTTGCCAGCAATTGAAGGTGCTGAGTTGATTGTCAATCACAAAAGATTGACCATTTATCTCTAGAATCCTGAAACATTAAAAAGATATTGACATCAGTAGAATAATAATTAGTTATAACTGACATATATCCACTTAACAGTTCTGATGCAATGATATTTCTAGTATTATCCTTACTTAATTAACATTCAATAGGAAACTGGAAACATTAGCTATAAATGAAAGGGAGGGATTTGTCTCATTATTCAACTCAATATTCATTTTATACTGTTTTCTGTAAAGAATTCATAATGGGGGCAGAGAAGAATGGAAGGGATAGCATTGATCAAGATGCATTGCATTCATAAACTGACATGTTGAATTAAAAGCACTTTTCATAGCTACTTAAAGATCATTTAAAAATTAAATATATAAGTAAACACAATAAAAGATGTTAAAGTAAGAATCATTGCTTAAAATTATTGTTGATTTTAAAATAGATTTTTTAAAAATTTTGTTAATATTCCTAAATTGTTATTATAACAATTATTCAGAAAAGTCAATTTTGTGTTACAACCACTTCAACAACATCTTGGAAACTTAAGAGTATCTCTAAGCCTATAAAAGTAAAAAAGACAGTGAGTCAGCAGAGTCAAATATTGTAAGTTATATTATCTCAATGAGGAGTGCTGCATTTTATATTTTGAAACTTGTTTCAAATCAGTAAGCATTTTCTATTCCCCCCAAGAGTGTTTGTGTTCACATTTTCATAGTCATTCAGCAGTCTTTGACAAGACTTTTTATGGTTAAAGAAATTTAAAACATCTTTGAAATTCTCTGAGCAACTCCTAGATTCTATCATAACACATGGCTAGTAACAAGAAATGTTGACAAATTACTTCTATAGAGTTGTGCCCAGAAACTCAGTGAGCTTATTTCTTTCTTTTCAAGTGGCACTATGCACCAACTACCTTTTAGTTTTCTAGGCTAAGCAATCCTGAAGATATTCTCATAGAACAGTTACTTCAGATATATTTTTTAATTTATTTATGCTTATGTGGTACCATGGAATCAAACCCAGGGCCTCATGCATGCTAGGCAAGCACTCTACCACTAAGCCACCTTCCTAGCCCCTACTTCAGATATTTTAAACAAGAAAAAATCCTTTTCTTTGCTTTCCTAGGAAAGCAAAATTTTGTGAGATGGAAACAATAATGTGTAAAAGCATAACTGTCCCCATATGCATCAGCAAGAAATGTCACCTTCATTTGGTCTTCCTAACCAGAAAATGATGGTAGTGACCTTGTATGGGTCCCACTCAACACTCAAAAGGAAGAGTTGGCTCTACTTCCAACTAGTTAAATGTCCAGATTCAATTACAATGAATGTTACCAAAACTAGATTATATTGCTTTTCTAGAAACTGAACAATGTGTTAAAACTTATGAGTTACCAAGGTAATCAAGACATAAAAGTGAGAGCAAAAGACAAATGGAAAAAGGATGGGAAGAAAGAAGTAGAGAGACGTGTTTTTTTTTTCTTTTTACGTTTTTTTTGTTTTTTTTTTGCTGGTTTGTTACATTGAAGGTAGGGATTGAAATTCTTTTTGGTCCTCTGGGAGATTCATCTAGGGACTGTCCAGATGCTTCTTGACCTTTTGGCTGCTCAAAATAGAGCCCACTGTACCTACATGTTTGACCTTTATTTATTATCTGCTGTCTTTTTATGATTAAACACTACTTTCTCCTCTCTAATTCAGTCCTATAAGTTTTAGTTTGTTTTATTTCCTTACTGCCTCAAGGAATAATTCCTATCCTATTTCCTTCCTACTCAAATCCACCCATTCTTCTAAATATCTAAGAATAAAAGAAATTTCCTTAGGGAGGTATTCTCTGACTACCTAATAAGCCAAATTTTAAATGCATCATCTACTTCTTCCCTATTATCTTTATCAGAATTGAAAACTTAAGTTTACACTGGATTGTGTTGATAAAAACAGGCTGTACAATCAAAGGCATAGTTGATTATTGTCTATCAATTACTCTGGTGTTCAGTATATTGCCAGTAGTCAATAGATATTAATTGCTGGGACAGACTTCTCCTTTATTATTCTGACACTCAGTAGTCTCAGTTTGCTTTGAATTTTTCAGGTAATGCATTCAGAATAGTGAAAATACCAAAAATGTGAAATAGCAACGAAGAAAAGAGGATCCAACTGTTTTCTCCCTCAGACCAATAAGGAAATAGAACTTGAGAGCATCTTTGGTATTTACTAATAAGGCAATCATTTACTGACACATTAACTAAAGTCTCAAACTGTGATTATTAGTATCTGATTTGCCTATAGCAGTCTAAACTATATTCAGATTGACAAATTCATTAGGACAAAAAAAAACTTCCTATAACATTAACCAACAACCTAAGGTACAAAAATCTATATGCTGTTTTTTTATCAATTTATTTGTTCCTGTAATTGACATTTTTATTTATTTTTATTTTTTATTGTGAAAATGCCATACAGAGGGGCTACAATTACATGAGCAAGGTAATGAGTACATTTTTTATCAAGCATTGTTGCCTCCTCCTTTGTTTCCCCTTACCATTCCCTCCCATCTCTACCGCCCCCCATCCATTCCAACCCCCCCTTCTCTGCACCAAAGTTGTAAAGTTCGTTTTTATTTCTTTATGTGCTTCTGCTTGTGCCCATTTCATACTTGCTGTCAGGATACTTTTCTTCAGCTTTACGTTTTCAAAGAACCATGTATTAATTTTAACTTAGATTTTTAGGCTCTTTTTCCAAGATCTTTAAATCCTAGTTTCTTTTTTTAAGAGTAACATGCTCAGTTCCAATTCCTTAAATATAGTTCTCACTTAAGAGTGGACACATTTATAGGTCTTTCTGGACTTGTATCCGGCTAGCATCACACCTTGGAAACAAAAATATTCCCTCTCAATTCTCTGAAGGATACATAATACTGACTAGTATACTCTACCTTTAGCTGCCTGTTTATGGAAAATGGCTTGGCAATCTACTTCATTGTAATTGCTTAAATATCTAAAGGCTTTACAATTCATTCTACACCAGTCAAGAGAAAATATGTCCACCTTCTGATTCCTCTCATTAGAACTTAAGTGTGGGTGCATCATGGTAGTAAGACAAAAGTATGAATCTCAAAATCACAAAAAGTTGGGTGCCTGTGGCTCATGCCTGTAATCCTAGCTACTAAGGATTACAGGTCTGAGGATTACTATTCAAAGCCAGCCTGGGCAGGAAACTCAGTGAGACTCTTATCTCCAATTAATCACCAGAAAACCAGAAATGATAATCTGTGGCTCAAGTGGTAGAGCACTTCCCTTGAGCTGAAAAGCTCAGGGACAAGGAACAACTCCCAGGACCCAGAGTTCCAGCCCACAACTGACAAAAAACAAACAAACAAACAAAAAACTGAGTCTCACACAATACCTATATTACTATTTAGCAATATTTCTTGTGTTCACTCATCTTCTTTAGTTATAAGAAAACACCTGAGATCTTAAGTTATAAGGGGAAAAGTTAATTCTAGCTCACGGTTTTGGAGGTTTCAATTTGTGATCAGTTTGCTTCCTTGCTCCTTGAGTATGGGGAAGTAATATATCATGGCAGGAACATACTGTAAAGGAGTCCATTCACGTAGTGACCAGAAAACAAAAGTAAAGTAGAGAAGGAGCTAGGGTTCCACCAAGGCAATGCCTCTGATAAACTAAAGACTTACCCCTAGGTTCCATCTTTAAATTACTCCTAAATGAACCAGCTTACATTATATCCCATCAATTATAATACTAAAATAATACTCAGTATTTGGTAATATTAAATGGGCTCATGCAGTTCAGATGCCTAGCTACAGTGTAATTGGCAAATGCTAGATTTATTTTCCCTTACTGTTTATCCATTTTAAGTGTTTTTCTCAATTGGAAAGAGGCAAGTGATTTTTATTTTCTTTGTAGTAATTTTTCTGTGCCTTACAAACTGTTAATAACATAAATTATTTTTCCCTTAAAAACACTAATGTAACAAATATGTAAATTTGATCAAGGATAATACATACATGTATGGAAATACCTTACTGCTCATATTTGATAAGGCATGTGTCTAAGAATTCTTTTTTATTATTTTCTTTATTGTATTGTAAAGGTAATGTACAGAGGGATTACAATTGTTTGAGTCATGTAATGAGTATATTATCTTTCATACAGTGTCTTCCTTTCCCTAACTCTCACCCAGTATCTCCCTCCTGTCTCCAACCATGAGTTGAATAGTTAACTTTCATCAGTGTTCAGTGAGCTCCACTGCTGCATTTTCCACTCTTTTTTTTTCTCAAGTTTTTTGTCTTCCCCCTCACCCTCCTGAAGATATAGATGGGACTACACCATACATAAATAAAAGGAGATAGAATCATCAACACCTTTTTAAAAAGAGAGATCTGTTGTCATTTTTAAGAGAGATCTGTTGTTTCTATATTTTGCTGTTCATCTCTCTCTTTATGAATATATATAATTTTATATAGAGACATGTAAGCATTGCACCTTTGTTATCCTCTTTGAGTTCACTGTGTGTGTCTAGAGTCCTGTATAATTTTATCACATCCCAGTGTATTGTAGATCTAATTTCTGCATATCAGAGAACACATGTGTTGTTTATCTCTCTGAGCTTGGCTTACCTCACTAAACATGGTTTGTTCTAGTTGTATCATTTCCCTGCAACTGACATAATTTTATTCTTTCAAATGGTGTAGAAAATTCCATTATGTATAAATACCACATTTTTTGGATCCACTCATGTATTGTGGGGCATCTGGGCTGTTTTCATATCGTGGCCATCATGAAAAATGTGACAATGAACATAGATGTGCAGGTGTCTTTATGATAACCTGGCTGGTGATGTTCTGGGAAGATGCCCAGGAGTGGAGTGGCTGGATTGTAAAGATCTATGTTAAATGTTTGAGCACCTCCGGACTGCTGACCAGAGTGGCTGCATTAGCGTATATTCCCCCTAATAAAACAGTATGGTTCCTCTTATCCACATCTCCACTAGCATTTGTTGATGTTTGAATTCACAATGTTGGCCAATTTAACTGGGGTGAGATGGAATCTCGGAGTTGATTTGATTTGCATTTTCTTTATGGCCAGGGATGATGAACATTTCCACATTTGTTTCTTTGCCATTTCTTTGCCATTGTTTGCCATTCTGAGAAGTCTCTTTGCCTCCGGGAATTCTTAATGCTACCCACATAGGCTCCAATACTACCATTCTCAGGGAAAGACCATGGTGACTTGTTCCTTCAGCCCTCTGTGTCTTCAGCTCAACGTTTAGAATTCTTTTTATTGACTAAGTTGGTATACTCAACTTGGCTGGATCTCAGAAAACTATTAACAGCAGTGACCATATGATCTTACCAGTTTTACAATGTTTTGTTCATTTATATTTTTGTTTGTCTGTTTGTTTGTTTAAAACAATCTCACTATATATAGCCAGCCCCACCTGAAGTTCAAGATCCTCCTGACTCAATCTGCTGAGTGCAGGATTATGGGCTTTTGACACCCAATATGGCTTTGTCTTCAAGATCATGATGCAAGTTGAACTTGCATAATTACAAATCTGAAGAATGATTGTGACACAGTACTATTCTGTTCATCATTCCAATTCTCTGTTGCCATTAAAGCATTAACACAAGCATGTCAAGGATTTGCCAGGCCTTCATTGTACTTTTCAATCTCCAACCACTAGCCTTATTTTCAAAGGCTGAATGGCCGTACATGTCATTTTTGACTCTGTGGATAACAGCACCAACCAAATGAGCTACTCTGAAGGCTACCATTGTGCAAGAGATTATCTAGCTACCATTGTAAGCATAGCAACCATCACTGATTAATCATCTACCTCTTTTGTTCTTGTTCTAGTTCATCATTTGGAAAGGCTCATATTTCTAAAGTCAGTCCCTCGCTCACCAGCTTAATAGCAATATCCTGCTGTTAGGTTGAAATATCTAATTCAATCTTAGCAAAGAGAAAATTGGTTCTAGTTGAGAATAGCTGAACAAAAAATATTTCCAAGTAAAATATAACCATTGGTTATTACACAGATAAGATCCTAATAAAGAAAATCAAATTCTTCTAGCCGTAATTCTAAAACTAAAGAAAATAAGTTAATTTGATAGACGATATAAGAAAAAAACCTAAAACTACATTTTCTACTAAATCTACTCCTCCCATAAACCCACTCCCAACTCAGTAATCCTCTAGGGTGAATGAGAATGTCTGTATATTCCATGTTAATCTAATGGCATTTGAACATTAACTGACCTGGAAATTCTAGAGAACAGAGTTCTCTCAGCTTAATAGCTTTTTCAGGTAAAATGTCTGTCCTCTGAATTGGAGCAAAATGTGTGTTTAGTGGCAGGTGTCTATCAGCCTGGCTGCTTCTAGAATCCTTGAGGTGTCAAGGGAGTAACTCCAATCAGATTTGCGGACACTCAGTTTTCTCCACTCTACATTCAAATTCTTTATTCTTAAAGCAGTATCTATCTGTTCTATCTGCTATCTCCTTTCAAATCTGTCCTGTTTCAGACCATTATGTCCGTGTAAAAACAAATCTTCCTCTGTAGACTTCAAGAACCAATTGAGAAGTTTGACATAAAACCTATGGATTATCAATCAACTCAAGATCAGAAAATTAAATGCTAATGGCTGTCCATGTTTAGTTGATTGAACAGTTTTCATGAGAATCTCACATCAGGTACATGTTAATGTATAAGTCAGTTTTGATTACAATAATTATAATAAGCAACTCAAAAATAAGTATACTATGCAATGGAATATGAGAGGAATCAAGTTTGAAGAATAGTACTTGAAATCTTGTAGTAATGGATATTTTTCTCTCTACTTTTCTACTTATGATTGGAACACTACTACTTGAGCCATGCCTCCAATTCTGTCTCCTGCATTTTTCCAACTAAAGTTCAAATTCAAGAAGCCATAAAAAGAAATATTTCTTTGTTTAATCTTCAAATTGTTAGACAAGGAACCATGTGCCGGTGGCTCACGCCTGTAATCCTAACTACTCAGGAGGCTGAGATCTGAGGATCTCCTTTCAATGCCAACCTGGGTGGGAAAGGCTGTGAGACTCTTATCTCCAATAAACCACTCAGAAAACTGGAAGTGGCGCTGTGGCTCAATTGGTTGAGCACTAGCCTTGAGCTGAAGAGCTGAGGGACAGCACCCAGGCCCAGAGTTCAAACCCCATGACTAACAAAAAAAATTATTAGACAAAGTTGTACAATTGAATATGTCCATTTATGTTACCAGTTCATCTTGATCAAAGTCACCCCTTGCAACATTCTCTCCTGTTCTCCCTAACCTTTCCTCCTGAAGTCATAGCTCAAAAAGAAACACTTTCTGACACAAAGCTCATTCTGGGTATTTCATTAAGAAAAGCATGAAGTCAATATTATTTCTTTACTAAGTTTAAGTACTCTGCTTATTCCTACAAATTCAGCTTTATGATGGGTGAGAAATTGTAGTTTAAGACAGCCAATAGTAGCAAGCTCTGGTGATTTGAACCCAGTATGGACAGGAAAGTCCATGAGACTCTTATCTCCAATTAACAACCAAAAGCCAGACGTACAGCTGTGGCTTAAGTGTTAGAATACTAGTCTTGAGGACAAAAACTCAAAGACAGTTCAAAACCCAAGACTGATTTTAGAAATTAAAAGAAAGAAAAACAATTAGCTGTAAACTTATTTAATATTTTAATCTAGGCAATTTTCTTTCCTGAGTATATATGTTTGCTCCAAATTCAGACTTGATAAAATACCTTTTATTTATAAGTTTACTTATTATATTTTTATGTAGGATGTTTTAAGTAGACTTATTTGAACATGTTTCCCTTGTGTTTCTTCCATTGTTTTGGCTTATTTTTCCACATTATTTTGATGCTTGCTCTTTTGTCTGTAATGAATTTAATTTGATGTGAATTGCTGTCTAAACTGACATGTTTTTCCAAATACTTAAAATAGTCTACTATTTTCCTACTACACTACCTTGGGTTCTAAGCTTTACTCCAGCACTACAGTCTACTCCAATCTGTTGATTTTATAAAACCCTTTCATTCTTCTCATCCCTTCCATCCCTCCCTGAAATAGGAACACCTGAGGCCCAGAGCAGTAGAGTAATTACCCAAGATAACACAGCATGAGTTGTAGGTTCATGCTTCAAGCACAGACATTGTAATCCCATAGTAGTGCCTTCATTCCTGGTCTGACATGATCTGTAGATAATTGAATGCTGTATTCTTACTCTGGATCTTTAAAGGCTTGTATCTTTGCATAGCCTTTCTATTTCTATCTCAGATTATAAGCTATATGATATTAAGTAATTGTTGAGTTACTGAGTTGATTGATAAAGGCAAATTTACCTTTTCAGTATGTATTTCTAATTATAGATGTTGATTATGTCTGTTCATTATATACGTGTATTCCAAAGTAGAAAAGAAGGAAGAAAAAATCTAAAGCCAGATTGTCAAATAATTCTCTGTAAATCTTGAAACATCATTCCAAGATTGCTTACAATGTTCGGTACTTGTGTATTTATAAAATTTACAATGTTCGGTACTTGTGTATTTATAAAATTTACATGTGGCAAAACTGGGACTACTGAGTTTCAGTAACATGCCAGATAATGGGACAATATTTAAAAGCTGTCTTCCTGACTGCAATTAGTGTTCCTAAACATTTTTCTAAACTATTAGCACATCTTCTGAGATTTAAGCTCTATATCTGAATAATTAAGAGAATATAGTTTTAATTCTAGTTTTACTACTCATGGGCTAAATAATTCTGAATGATCATTGCAAACATATGTGGTGATTTGCTTCACTGAGAAAACAAGAGAGTTAGTGACAATACCTAAAATCCATGTTTGATGTAACAAACTATTACTATGAAATTCAAGTCTATTTTTGTAATCATAACTTATTCAAATTAGTTTATTATTAGTTTATAGATGTATAACATATGATGATTATGACAACAATAGCTGTTTCTCTTTTGTTCAAGTCTAGCACTCTACTAGATAAGCCACAGCTCCACTTCTGGCTTTTGTGTGTGTTGAGGTAGGGGGCAGAGGAAGAGGGGAGTATATTGGAGATAAAAGTCTCACAGACTTTTCTGCTCAGTCTGGCTTTGAACTACCATCCTCAGATCTCAGCTTCCTGAGTAGCTAGGATTACAGGCATGAGCCACCAGTGCCAAGTACAATCCCTGTTTCTGTCACTGTAAATGCTAAACAATTTAATAAGAAAAGACATGCTGGTTTACACAGACATTTATTAATGATCAAAACTCACTTGTGTTTGCAAACCAACTGCTCATATTTGAATTTGTTTCACAGTACAACCTTGGTACCAAGCATGACCATAATATGCTCATAAGTGAGCCACTCCATGAGTACAGTTTCCCCATCTATAAGTTATTGTATATTCTTCAAATTGATCCCATCCTCTTCTTTTCTTCAAAACCCTAATCTCATAAGGACAGTAGCCAAAAACTGATGAGTGTCCAAGGGAGAATTACATGCTATTTAACTCTTCTGGAGAGATGATTTTTCAGGTTAAGGATGATTCATCCTATGGTTAATATGTTAAGTTTTCCTTTGGGATGTATGTTACTGTGAAACACATAATGGAGCTATTATTGGTTCATCTGGAACTGGGCTAGAGTCAGCTTGTTTTCTGGATCAGCTTATTGAAACATTGGCATGCATCCAAACTATGTATTAGGCAAAAATATTCTGAATTTGGGGCACATGCTGTTTTCAAATATCCTGATGGACTCCGTGCACAGAGACAGCGCTCCCCTGCCAGCACAGAGAATGAGTCCTGACGATTAGTCATGTCAATAGGAAGGCTTGTGGATCAACAAACCCTTAGGTGTCCCCAAACGTGTACTCCAGCCCAGTCAACATTTGTGGGGGCAAATTCCCTACTATTTACACCTTGTACAAAATTATTTATTTCTCAAGTGTACTGATCAGCCATTTACTTTTAAAGAGAGGTTTAAAAAAAGTTAAGAGGGGATCTTCCTACGACAAGGGTTACTCATGCGTTTGGACAGGACTCGGCCACATGAAAGACCATTGGCATCAAACCAAGGTAACAGGTGGTAGCCATTGCTCAGATGACAGATTGGATTTGGCATCCACTGTTAAATGATTACTACAGTCAGTAGTAGGCAATCAAATTAAGCAACCAAAAATGATATGATTCTCAACAGTTAGTAATTTCTGAAAAGTCTGCCTCTATAACATATCACATAAAAAAAATTCTCCACTAGTGAAACTGGTTTCTTGGTTTTCCAAAGATTAGGGAAATGCACTAAGAGAGCTAGTCCATGAGAAGACAAGCCAATGACCAATATCTGAGTCTCCTTTGAGTTTCACGTCCCTTTATTACCATTTTGCTTCCCTTTCCATAAACTTTCCAAGACCTGTTCCTGAGATTCATGCTAAAAATGTATCCCAAGCTTTGCTTGGATTTCAATAAGATGTCAGAGAAAACAAAATTTAAATAATGAACATATGGTTCGAGCAAGTAGCTTATTAGTAGAGTGCTTACCTAGAATGTACAATGTCATGAATACAAGCCCTAGAACCTCAAGACAAAAGAATGTAAAACAGCATTGAAATAGTTCAGTTAATGAAAACCATGTTGCTTCTCAGATACTGTCAGATGTCTCAGCCATCTGATATCATGGGTCTACTTTATAACAAAGAATAGTTCTCCTTCCAATAATTCAGAGTGCTTCTCAAGATAGAAGCCAAATATGGAATTATTTTTAGTAGAAGGAATTTATTTTTATAGTACTTAATTCAATCCACAATATGTAATTTGCCCATTACTAACTTCATTACATGCTTTCATCTACATGATAATTCTATGCATGAACAAAGGATGGCACAATACTGAACACTGTTGATCAGATACATTTCTATCATCAGTTAGTTGATACTGCTTACGTTTTCCCAAGTTTTTAACTCAACATCAGATACTGAAAACTTGAAAAAATAAGTGCATGATATACCATTGTTCATTAAGCCCTTGTTGAGGATCAGTATTAAGTATTAAATATGAGAGAGGGGATATTAATTTACAAGTAGCTGGAAAATAGTCTTGACTATTAGATGACAAATAAGAAGCTTGCTATTCCAAATTTCCCTTAAGCCCCACCATAGAACCAAATTTTTTTAAAAAACAGAAACAACAACAAAAATACCTAGAAGAATTTGGAAATTTTGTATTTGTCAGTTATACACTTTTAGCAAAGTGCACTCACAAACTTCTTGCAATCTCACTGACAATAGCTCTTTGGTTTTATAGGTTCAACATGACTCAACAGTGTGAAACAAGCCCAAGAAAAGTTAGACCAACTTTGCAATGTCATTCTGTCTTCAGTGGTTATTTCAGAAAGCTTTGCATTAGGCAGGCACAGCTGTGGGTTTGATTTTGTTGTTCACATTACTAGAAGATGGCATTGTTACAGTAGAAAAAGAAAAAAAATGACAAAACTAGTGAAAGTATCTAAAAATTCTTCGTGTCACATGCTAAATAGATCTCTAGAAGTAGAGTCTGAAATATAAGATTTGAGTCCCCGTTACTTTTTTTAATGAGAACTGAACAGTTATTTTCCCCCTTTCAAGGCCCAATTTCTTTATTATTATATGGACACAACAAATACTATCTGTTCAGTACTTAGGATTTCATAGAGAGACTGCAGATGTAGATGTAAAAGTGAAGTAGATTTGGCTTAATATATAAGACTCTAAAAATAACCAACAATGTACCGATATCATTTGCTTCCGAAAACAGCAAACTTTTCCCCAATTCAGGGAGGACCTGGATAAACGAAAACTTAATGGAGTGGTTGTAAAATAATTTACCAGGTGGCCTGTAAATATCCTTCATGGTTAAAGAATTTAACAATCCAGTATGGTCTTGCTGGAAATCCAGAATGCACTTGCAAATCGCTCAGTTAAGGACAACTGCACATCTAATAACCAATTATAACTCCAGCCACAGGAGGCAATAGGGCTTGTTAAACACCAATCATATTCCAGTGAGCCCAGACTATTTGAAAAGCCTTGTATGTTTTTTTTTAAAAACTATTTAGATACATCCTTTTCATGTTAAATTATGGAATGGGACAAGGAAAAATACTTTTACAGACAGTTCTTCCATCTTTTGTGTAATACAGATGTCAGAAGAGCAAAGGGGAAAGAAAGTTTGCTGCCTAAAATATTACTCCACATTTCTTGTGCATGCACTAAACTTTCGAGCTAGAACCTCTAAGACAATGCTCAGAGCAGCAGAACTCTGTGGATCGACACCATTTCAACAAAGTCAAATTAGACAAGAGCACACAGAGTAGTCCAAATGAAAATTTGATGCCACCTAGAAAAAAATTGTCCTACACAATCTATGGCTTTAAAAATCTTGCCAGTCTCATTAAAGATAAAAAGGAGAATCTACCTCTCACTAAGAACCTATCTCCTATTCTAACAAAATATATCAGTATAAGTTATACTTAGAGAAATAATAGGAATCAAATCTCAAGCTTCAATAAACAAACTCAGAACTGAAGGGGTCATGAATCTGTTTTATCCTTCGTGGCCTGTGGCACTTGACAATTGGGTCAGTGCAGGTAAAGCAGCACTAGGACTTCTTTGTTTCCTTTTTGGCACATAAGCATCAATTTAACTAATAACTTTGATGAGGTTATTAGTTTTTATTATTGCCCACCCTAAAGGTGGGCAACGTCTAACTTCCTTAATCTGAAAGTGTTATGCAAGAGAGAAATGGTTTATTCTTTTTTATTGGAGAGTTCTTATGAAAACAAGCCCATCCATTTTCTACATTCCCAACATAGCAAACGGATTACCACTTGCAGCAAAGCCTGTTTTCCTTATGTAAACAGTGTGATGACTATTCCTTTATCAATCAGCTTTCTCTTTCTGTAAACTTATTTCCAATGTAGATGAGAGACATGAGAAAAAATGCCGTAAGATATGGATCTTTAATCATGTGAGAGTCTATTTAGAAGCCAGTTTATAAGCTTGTTACACTAGGTTGAAAATTGTTGAAAAGAGCCTGTCTGTACTCCTTGTGAGGGCTTGGAGTAGATGAACATGCCAAAGAGGAAATCCAGGTGTTTATGTTAGTTACTGCCCTACTTATAATAGTACAGAATAATGAAATAGCAAAAGATCGCCATTTTAAGTCCTCTGTTCAGTCTTAGCTTTCACACTGTGAAAATGTTCAGATAAGTTAAAGCTGTTTGAGTTTAAAATGTAATCCTAGCTACTCAAGGGGCTGAGATCTGAGATGACGGTTCAAAGCCAGCCGGGGCAGGAAAGACCGTGAGACTCCTATCTCCAATAAAGAACTAGAAAACCGGAAGTGGGGTTGTTGCTCAAGTGGTAGAACGCTCGCCTTGAGCTGAAGAGCTGAGGAACAACACCCAGGCCCAGAGTTCAAGCCCCACAACCAACATAAATAAATAAATTAAATAAATAAATAAATAAAAAAATGTAAGAGGTGTCAAGAGAAGAGCTTTTGTAGTTTGGAGAAGGGAAGGTAACCTTTTTGTAAACCTTAGTGGTAGAATTTTTCCAAGTTTCTTATGCAAGCTTGCAAGGTTTTGTGCTGTAGCACATCCGTTGATACATAGGCATAGATCAGGAAATACGTTTTGAATATTTAAGAGTCAGGGATAGAATAGCCATGAATAACCATGGCCAGTATGGCACACATCAGTATAGGCATAACTGTCCCTGAAGTTGAGGATGTAATGTTTCTATTTGTGTTGTTTTTAAGATATATACATGCATTATATATCATGTCAAATATATGATATATGCTATATATCCTATATATTACAGCTAGAGAAAGAGAGGAGAGGGAGGCTGTTCCAACTGAGAAGAAAAGCATTAAGCAATATCTTAATGCATTGAGCTTGTAAAAGAATGAGGCATTTTTACATTTTATGGGATAAATACTCCAGAATGGTAAACAAGAGGAGACAAAAGTTTCTGAAGAGGTAAACAGGCTAGAAAGCATCAGTACTGGTAAGAAACAAAGGAGAAATGAATATGATGTGAGAAATGTCACATACATGCAATAATCTTCTATTACATTAGGGCCTTCTACAAGATAGCAATGAACAATTACAAAATCCATGAGTATTAACACATGCACAGCCATTGCTACAATTCCTGGAAAAAATGTTGGTGCATTTGTGTCTGGTAACTTCCTGCAAGGCCATATGGCAAGAGCCATATGTGGAGATGGCATGGCTAATAGACTCACATGCTGTCTTTCTCGAGTGTGAGTCCAAAACATGACAGAAACCCTGCCCAGAGCCATCAACCTTGTTACCCTCTACTTCCACTGGTCCATATGTAGATGAAAGATAGGGTCACCAAAACACATCCATCATATACTCATTGAATAATACTACACTAGTGGAAATAATAGCAAAATTAGCATGGTTTTGTTCTCATGGGGTCTACATGTTTGTGTACAGAGAAGCATTTAGGCAAGAACAAGCTGGTGTAGTTACTGCTGTGATAGAGAAGGAAAGGGGTCTATAAAGAGGTGAATCTTTCTCTGATGAAGAAATACTATGAGCCAAACCCTGGAGACCAAAGCATTGAAAATGGTACATCTCTAATAATGTTGACATCCTTGACTTTAAAATAACTCTTTAATTTCAAGGAAAATACAGAGCTGGAACACCAACTTTATATCTTTAGCAAAATAAGAAAAGACATTGTAAATTCACAGCACAAAATATTATGACGAATCTAGATGAAATGATTAGAGTGGAACTAAGGAAGGTAAATTCTAATATCTCTACAGAAGAGATATTAGAATAAAAAAACTGGCAGATCTTTCACCCTAGAGAATCCTTCCAAAGAAATGAGAAATCTGGGAAAGAACTGTAAGAGAGTGATTGAAAATGGGATTCATGTATGAGTGACTATACAAGAATCATTTAATCTCTGAGTAAAAAATGACATATTTTCATCAGTCTCCATGTGAAAACAAAGCCATATTATAGATGCTTCTAACACACTGGAACCACAGTATAGTAAGAACAAAAGAAAGAAAAAAATATAAATAAAGTTATTTGTACAGTATAGCAAATAACTATGAGGAGTTTCTGAAAAAGAAGGTAAAGGTTATTGGAAATGATAATAGTATTACAGAAAAGAAGAAAATTTCCCTGATCTCAAAGAGTTTCCTGATTAAATGGATTCATTGATTGGCTAGTACAATGCACAAAGAACAAGCCAAAGTCAATCATAACTTATCGACATTTCGATGTAACTGCAATAGAGAAAAGATCATGAAAGATTTTATAATAAATTTAAGAATAAGTTTCTGGGAACTTTCAAATATTTATTTCAAATTAGATTTGAGAGTAATCATAGAGCAAGTACCTCTAAAAAGGAAATGTGGCAGGAAGCAGTATGATTAATATTTGATCAATTTTTATTGCAAGAAAAGAACAAAAGTCAAATCAGTGTGAGTACACAGTGAATACTCAAAATTGAAGAATATTAGAACTTCTACTAATTATATAAGAACACAAACATGTGAACAATGTAATCAATGCAGGCATTGGAATGGATAATCACACGCACTAGTGACTTGAGAAACACTTTGGCAACGTTAAAATGGATATAAAGTTTAAAAATTGAGAAAAGAGAAGCCTTGTTTTCAAAAGAAGACACTACATGTCAGTTAACTTCCTTACTTATGAAATTAAGGTAATTTATATGGCTGTGATGAAAGTTAAATGAATTAACTCATGTGAACTACTTAGAAATGTTACCATACCATGATAAGCAGCCATTGTTAGGGAGCATTTGATCTGCATTACAGTAAATACTTCATACATTTTTCTTGTGAATGCAAAACCCAATACACATTTACAACATGGAGAAACCCACAAGATACAGAGTGGTTCAGTGATGAACTAAGATGAATAGGAAAACCATTCGGATTGTTGAGAGGAAATAAGCCTCCAGAGAAGGGAACGCTAGGTGGCAGTGTTTCAGAAAACTATATTCATGCAGCTCACGTTTAACTTAATGACTCCATAAGTATATTAATGATGATGATACTTTAGTCTAAGCAAAGATGGTTTGTATTGTTGCTTTGCATATTGCATATTGAATACTGTTTTCATATTGCAAGTTGCAGATTGTGGTTCAGAAGCCAGATTAGAGTGCCTGTATGGCATAGGTTATAATAACTAGGTAAGACTTTCACAGAAACTGTGAAAGATGACGGTAAAGTAGATTAGCAACATGAGCTGGATTCACAGTAATGACATTAGGGGGAAATATGATAAGGGTTTAGTTTGGGATACCTATTCTAAGTATACAAAACATAAATTTTATAAAAGAAAGTTAATTTTTTAACAGTGCTGAAGGTAGAACTATTGTTTTCTACCCAGGAGTAGAAAACCCTCAAAAACTAGTGGAGGTAAGATTCTAGAAACTTGACTTAGTGATACTAAGCCAGGAGGGAAAGAGAGAGAAAGATCTCTGTCTTTCTTTCTCTCTTTTTCTCTTTTGCTGTCTCTCTCCCTCTTTTCCTCCCTCCTACCACCTTGAGCTACAGCACCACTTCCAGTTTTCTGGTGGTTAATTGAAGATAAGTGTCATAGACTTCTAGAACTATCTATAGAGCAATGAAATAATGTCTAGAAAATAAATAAATGAATCATAATGAACCAAAAATGAACAAATGCATTTCATTATTGTAAAGAAAGTTATATACAATGCTCAATAATAAATTTAACAAGAAAAATAAACAATTTGTGGGGTCAAATCAAGGAATATCATTAGAGGACATTACCTCACAGCTTTCTAAGTAGATTTATTTTTCTTTTCTTTCTTTAGTAAAGAACTTAATATAAAAATATCAGTGCCTAGGGATCACAGTTCAAAACCTAGCTGGTTTACTTAAAACATAATTTTCTATTAATAATCAGAGAAACTATACTGGGAAGTAGGCAATATCTTAGAGAAACATATATAGGTTTACACAATCTAGAAATTCTGGAAAGAGATGGGGTATAGCTGACCAGTAGAAGGTTTGGCCAGCACCAAACAGTGCACATACAGTCAGGCCTAAGTTCAATGTGCAGCACTGAAAAAAATATGGAAATAGAATACAAAAAAGCAACTATGTAAGACTGTATAACATCAAAAAATAAAACCCAGCATTTCTCAGAGTTCAACTTAAAAATTTAACTATTTCAATTCAAAATGCAAGAATTTCTTTATAAAATGCCCATTCTATCTAGCTCAGGGCTTTCGATTTTATCTTTCTATCATTAAAATAAATCAATTCAATCCTTATAGAAGGCACTAATGGGAACATAGACAGTGAACTGAGAGGGTGAAGGAAGGTGAATATAGTCAAAATATTTTATTTATAAGTATGAAACTAGAAAAATAAAGCTCTTGAGATTAGTTTTAGAAGAGTAAAGGGGATAAGAAAGAGAGATGGAGAGGATGTGTCTGGTCAAGTTTCTTTGTGTTCATATGAGGACATGTCCCAATGAGACCCACCTGTACAAATAATTGATGGGAGTGAAATTTGGGGAAAAGAGAAAAAAACTATATCAGAAAATGAAAAATATCTGATAGTGATATTCACCATATTTGCATATACTTTGGTTGACATTTGTTTGTGTAATTTATATATTTTAATTGAGTGCTCTGGAGTCTTAACTATAGTTTGAGAGTCCTCAATATTGTCTAAACAGTAGTTCTTTATCAGATGCATATTTTTCAAATGTCTCATTTTGGAGTTTTTTTTTCTTTTTTCCTTTTCTTTATTGTGCTTTCACAGAGCATAGGATGTTAATGTTAACATATCCAAATTATCATTCATTTCATGTATGGATCATCATTTCATGTCATCTAGTAGCTCTTCTCCTACTCTTGCATACTAAAGAGTTTTACCTATTTTTGTGATGAGACACATTATTTCTCTCTGCTACTAACTTAAGTTAGTTATTTTGCCTACTTACTTACAATAGAAAGTTGGGTAATTGATTTCAAAGCTTTATGCTTTACCCATATAAGTATTCAATGTCATAAAAGTAACTAATACAATCATTATTTTTACAAAATTTGATGTATCATAGTTGGGGATGAGAGTGATTAGTCTTCTGAGTTAACAAGATAATTTTAAGTTTTGTAATGAGCATTAGTTTCATATAATTAGATAAAAAGTAATAGGAATAATTGCCTATTACTTCGTGTTTACACCATCATATCAGCCAAACTATTCATTGTTAAAATTGGAACCACATTGATGGAAATGATAAGCTTAAGTAGTGACCTCTAAGGCCAACTAAAGAGAAGCAATATCTATGTAACTTAACTGGGCAAGATCAATCTTATTACAAAATCTGAAGGGAGACTCAATTACAGATCAAAACTATAAGTTCCTTCTACAGAAAACTATTGCCTATTCATTGCTGAATAGTAAGAAGTTAGAAATCTAAAACTATTACATCCACAGAGAAAAAGAAAGCTTGGAAGAAATCAGAGAAGATAGAATTGTGCTCCGTAATGTCATTCATGATCACATCACAATCTTGAGAATAAAATTTTCAAACACAGTGAAAAGGAAAACTTCATCTTATTACTTTTACACAACTTACCAATGTAGCAAAGATCAGCCTTGTGTCATTTAACAGAACTGTGATTTTATATGACAAAATGAAATTTGACAACACGCGTCACTACAGACTTCCTAGGAGTACCTGCTTCAAATGCAAGTGATTGACAAAATAGAACACAAAATACTTCCTGCCAACTTTTAATATGTCATTAGTTCACATTATACACACATTAAAATATTGATTTATTCTCTAACAATGATGATTGAAGTACCAGAAGAAGTGTTAAGGTTTATAACAGATAGTTTATGTTTGCCATTGCATGTGAAATTACATATTGACTGTGTGACCTAAAGTAAAAGCTGAAAAAACAATAGCTATCAGTTCTACTGCTAGTCATATTTGATGTCTGAGCCTTTGGCCTTTAAAAGTTCAAAAGTCTCATCAATTGTGTTCCTTCCCCTAAGCCTATAGTGCTATCAGCGAGCTTTCCTTAAGTCAATCCTGGCTATCTTCATATGATTCAAAATTACAGCCTAGTGCTGTAATAATGTATATGAACAAATTATCCCAGTATGTATGCTGCCTAAGCTTCTCATTTCCAAACGAGAGTGTATGAAGGCTATCAAAAATTGTCATTTAAGCATCTTTCCAAGTTAAATTTTGAAATTTCAACTACAGTATTGACTGCTCTAAGTACTTGACAAGAAAATTGATAAGAATGAGGTGTCTCCTTAGGTCATGAAATTTCAACGCCTCTTAATGAGCTGTTCCAGTCACGTGATGCCCAGCAAGGCATGTGTTTTCAGGAGACATGAGCAAGTTCTAGACGCTTTGTATACCTGTACATGTTGGGAGGCAAATCTGGCATAGTAGCAAGAGAGCATAAAATCTCCTAATCTATAAACATAATAAAACCATAGGTGCTTAGTTCTACTTAAGATACTTTGCATAACATGTTGCTTTATCCATACTGTTTTTGTTCAGCATATTTTATTCCAAGTGTTACTGATGGTCTCATTTTTAATGACTCACAAACAGTGCTTGAAAGACCTTTCCTGATTACCTCTGAAACTGTTTCATTTAATCTTCTCCAATATATTTAGAAGAAAATCTATAATTAGACACACCAAAGTTACCCTTAAGACTTTCTAGATCATTTACTGAATATCCAATTTATATGGCAATATAAATAGCATAAAATCTACAAATCTACAAGAGTATTCTTAGAATATTGTATTGTTTTTTGATAACATGATGAGTGAATAGCCAAAATGTGCATAGCAAATAGTATAAACTTTTGAAGTTACGTGAAAGTGAATTTTACAATTGTTTCTTCTATCCTTCACTGAGTATTAAAAATTTAATGGGTTGTCTTAATGTTTACACTAGTTTTACCATTTACTTTTGGATTACTCATTTTTATATTTCATAGTCTACCACTTTATTGGTCAAAAAATGGTGGAGGAGACTCTGCCCTCTAGAGGCAGATGTTAGTGGCAATACACAGCAAATTGGTAGAAGAAGTAAAGGGAACTTAGCTATATTAGTTGGCTTTTTTTTTTTTTTAGGAAATATACTAATGAAGTAGGAATTATTTCATTTTTCCATTATATCAGTTAGGCTTTTAAACCTTCAAATGCTCTGTATGTTCACTGAAATCACAAACAATATCCCTGGGTTTCTTAAGAATTTGTTTTGCTATAAACCACTTTTTTTTCTTTTGTCTGTACTTATGAACATTCCACCAGATATGAATGAGTGGACCCCAGGTCACACCTGATTGGCCATCTCAGAAAGCTGCAGTAGTTCAGTTCATCCTTATCCGTATGTTCATTGTTGAGGTTTTTAATCATTTGGTTTTTAATTTATTCCTTGTCATCATCAGAATTTAGCATTTTACATTATAAATATGATTTTTAAATGATAGGCTGCTTTCTAAATAGTTTTTAATTATTCCATACACTTATGATGCATTTCATCTTATGATTTATTATTTGATTTCTTACCACAGGGATAACAATTTTAGTAAAGATTATTTGTAATTCCAGTCTTAGTATAATGTTAGTACTTACTTAAGCTTTGGATCAGATACTCTATACTACAAACTTATTATAAATAACATTCTTTTTTTTCTGTCTACCTTGTCCCCATCTCTTTCAATTTTACTGACTATATTATCATCTTGAGTTGATGTTTTCTATTTTTATAATAAATATAACACATTGCCATCTCTTCATAGTGTGGTTTAAATCCTATAGATAAATACATTCATTGCTCACCACAGAGGAACTTGTTTACTAGTTATTTTACAGTTACATGAATTTTGTGTCTCAATAGGCTTCTCCATTCTATGTATGTTTCTCAGATACTTAGCATTTATAAATATTTGTCAGTAGCATTATCTATTTATCTATTTATTTAGTTATCTATTTATCTGTTGATTTATTCCATTGCTGAAGACAAAACCATGGCCTTGCACCTGTTGAGCTACATCATCAGCCTTGTCTGTGTCCTTTATTCTTGACAAATAGTTTGGATTTAAATAAATGGATATTTTTTTTCTTTAGTATTTTAAACACATTGTGCAGGGCCTTCAGATGTAAAACATTTTAGCTAATGTTCATGTCATCCTGAGTGTTTTTCTAATAACTTCTAAGGAGAAGATTTCTTGCTGTTGATAGCTATTTCCTAGGAATTGTCTCAGTTTTTATTATCTTGATTAGAATTCTCAAAGAAGAATATATATCTTTATATTCTGTGAGTTCAAATTTTCTTTAGTTTTACAAAATTTTCTGAATTGTAGTTATGTCTATTATATTTTTATTGTTTTGCATTGGAGGGAAGATCATATTAGACAAACATTCAAATCTTTTCTCTGAAACTTTATTGTCTGTTAATTTTGATTCTGCTGTTTATTTCCTTTCCCTTTATTCATTGCCTTTCTATGATTTCTCTGATAATTACTTTCTCCAGAGTTTCTATGTAGAGCGTTCAATTTTTTTCATCCTTCCCTGAGGCTCTTTATTTCTTGATTCACTTGTTTCTATTATATAGCTGAAATATTTTATGAAATAATACATAATTTCTAAAATGTGTATAACTAATTTGTTCATATTATTTCAAAACCATCACTTTCATGAACAACTTTTGTTAAAATGCTTTATTTAAATACTTGAATTTTATTCATTTTATTTGCACTTGATTGTATTTCCTAGTCTGGGTTTAGAATTTTGTGATTATTTGTTTTTCCATTTATTTATATGTGTGTGGCTTTGTCAAGCTCTTAGGAAGGGGTTTCTGTCTGGGCAGTGATGGCGTAACGTAGTTTTTGTTGCTTGACAGCTTAAATCTCCCTCCTATCTTAAAACCATGAATTATTCAAAGATATGCTGTGCTTGTGTAACTGTTTTTCTGTCATGCAAGGATAAGCTTAGCTCATCTTGGGAAAGCTCCCCTTCTATCACTTTTTATCTATACTTTATGAGCTGCATTCTGCATTATTGGATGGTCTGGGGTTTGAGATTTATTGTGAATGAATTGGATTGTTGACTTATTTCTATAGTTAATTTGTGCTTTATTTCTTCATCCTGAGAACTCTTCTACAACCATGATTCAAATCTAGATGTAACCTTTCCCCAACTTTTGTTGTTTTTAAGTACCTGTACTGCAGTACTAATTACTAAGAACTAAAAGTTGTTACTTAACCAATTGATGTTTAGACACTAAATACTCTTCTAAGGCAAATTATATACTTACTACTTTTGAAAAAGAGGACAGAAAACAACAGTGAGAATGTGCTGTCATCTGCAGATATGTGTCTACCCCTGTTTTTAGTATGTTTTCACAAAACCATGAGCTTAAGAAAAACATTCTTACTTTGAAGACAGTGTGTCCTTCAGCAGGAACATGCATATCTGGTTGATCTGCAAGCAAGTTATCCAGCATTATCTTCCATTGATGATCTTATTTTGTTTTGTTTTTAAACTAAGAGTCACCAGTACAAGATCTGCTTTTATGTTTTGCAAGATATTAGCATTTTACTTGGACTTTATGGGGAGAAAAATATTGGAGACTTTTATATTGCATGTGCATATCATAACATGTATTGTATCTCACATCATATACATATATACCTCATATATTATACATACATGTATATATGCTAAGTGCATATATAAAGAGAGAATAATGAAGCCATGAAACACTTGAAAAATGAGAAGGTGGGAGGAGCATCTGGGAATTTAACAAAGGATGGGATCTTGTTCAGAGTGCACTGCTTACCGCTATGAAATAAGCACAATGTAGTCTCCTCATATTAAATATGTGCTAATTCAAATATAAAATAAAAATATATGGATAATTAAGCAAATAAGAAAACAAAGGAGGCAGTAACAATGTTCAATAAGGAAATGTACTCATTACCTTACTCATGTAACTGTAACTCCTGTGTACAGTATCTTTACAATAAAGATATATGTGGCTTTCTTATTTCCTGAGGACTGTGGAGTTGCGTGACTGACAAGGATCAGGCATCCACTCATGCATTCCTATGGTTGCTTCACATCTGCTATCCTTGTTATTCCACTTCAGTGAGATTCTTCTCCCTCTAATTTTACTACAGCTCATATAGGGAAGCCGTGATTTATAAGCTATGTCTTATGAGCAGCAGAGCTGTCACTTTATTGAGAAATAAAAAGTTCCATTTTCTATCTTTCTAATTTGTTGAGCTCTAATGAAGTTTGTCTATTCTACGAGTTGTATATATGTGTGTATGTCTGTAAGGGGACAAGAAGAATGAATAATATATAGAGAGAAGGATATTAAGTATATAATGAAAAATAGGAAACATTGTGATTCCGCCTAGTTACTAACAAATTTTATTCCTAGAAGTAATACAGTTTGTGACCTTGAAGGCTGTTTGATTTCTCTGATTATATTTTCCTTTTCTGCAAAACTTAGTACACCAAAATGTATCTTGCAAGATTGCTTTATAAAATAAGACCCTCTGGATGGTTCTCAGCTCCTGTTATTACTGTTATTATTGTTTCTTTTAAATGTCTCCAGTTCTCTCCTCGACATTAATACTATTATCATGTAGCTTGAGACAGTTCTTGTCCATTTCTGCTTCTAAAGTCTCAGGTTGTTGCATCCAATGAGTGCTAATTTTATTCTATGATGCAGGCAGGTCATGTAAGTAGAGAGAAGGGATAAGGACAGTTGAGTTACTGAACAAAGTAATTTTCTGATCATCTACTTGCTCTCGGTATCTTTTAGTAGTTATGTCAGATTAATGAGAATAAGAACTTGAATACACTTCTTTAAGTTTGGTTGGTCTTGAAATCCAGATTGAGTCCTTTCAGAGATAATATGAAAGCTCTGATAAATTACCTGGGACACAGGCCACTTGTGCTTTTGTAGTGACTTCTCATGATGCTTTACTATTCCTTTGAAGGCAAAGAAATCATCCTTGAGAGCTAATGTGTCCAGTAGGAAGAATGTAAGCAGGAATTGTGATAAAGACAAAGCTAAGAGTTTCCTAAATCTCCATGCAATCACTTCCTCAAATCTCTTTGTCATGCCTCTCAGCATAGGAAGCTGATGGAATAGGTCATGAAGAAGATTCTTTGCCACATCACTGAGGAAGGTTCTATTAACTAGAAAAAAAAGGAGAAAATGAGAACATTTCTTATCAAGCATTGCTGCCTCCTCCTTTGTTTCCCCTTCCAATCCCTTCCCATCTCCTGCCCCCCCCAAAGTTGTAAAGTTTGTTTTTTGACATAACAACTTGTATATCTCATTGTTGTTGCAATGAGTCCACCTGTATCCCTATTTAAACAATTTGTTTTTTCCTTTCCCCTCCACAAATTATACCAACATCAAATACAGTGAAAGCTGGGGTTATACTGTGGGGGAGGGACATACAAAGCAACAAAGAAATCATCTTATAAATATGTTATAAACAATCACATGAAAGAAAAAAACATCTGAGTCTTTATCTTGGGGTTCGTTTCACCTAACAACAACTTATCTGGCCTTTTCTGCTTGTCTCAGACTTATACTAGTTATTGCAAATAAGGGAAACCATAGACCTATGTTTTTTTGGGCCTGGCTTACTTCACTTAATATAATTTTTTCCAAGTCTTTCCATTTCCTAACAAGTGGGGCATTGTCATTAAATGTACTCATTATCTTGCCCATATAATTGTAACCCCTCTGTACAGTATTTTCACAATAAAAAAATCAATCAATCAATCAATTAATCAGTATTGGGAAAAGAGAGAGAGAAGTTAGGTATAGCATGCACACCTGTCATCCCAGCCCTTCAGGAAGAAAAACGCCAGCCAAACACAAACGTAAGGAAACAAAGAAAAAGAAAAAAGGAGAAAATAATAATAAGCTGGTCATTTTTGTAACACTGATTCAGCTCCCATAACTATAACCTCAGTGCCCTCAGTGCCAGAATGTAGAACAAGAGCGGAATATGAGGAAGTGATTCAAAGGCAGTGTATCCTTCATTGGAAACATACCAGTCTCGTTGATCTACAATCAAGAGGTCAAAACTGAATTGGTGCTGCCTTAGGGAAGAGAAACACAATCCCTAAATAAGTGGAAGAAATAGTAGGAGCCAGAGAGAACTGAATTTGAGGTAACTTCATAATTAAATTACATAAAATGTCCTATCTTCTAAAAAGCAGAAAATTCTCATGCTTAAGATTTATTTTGACCCCCGAGTGCCCCTCTGCCATCTTCTCCTCAAAAAGCTCTATTAGTTTTTTTGGGTTTGGGGTTTTTGTTTTTTGTTTTTGCCAGTCCTAAGCTTGAACTAATTAAATTGTTTAAAAAAGATTTTAGTTTGAAGGTGCTTTATAAACTACCTTATATTCTGAGCTTCTTGCTTGCTCCTTTGTAATTACCTAAATGCCAGAGTGATACTAATCAAGCACTAGGTCAAGCACAAAATGGTACCAGACAACAGCTGTGGGTATGATGTATTGACAGAGTCACCAGGATTTGAGTTAGTCCTGTCAGACAGCAAAAACTTCGCATAGGCATATTTATCAAAGAAAAAATGATGAAAATATATAAAATCCAAATTATATGGATATAAAAATACTACCTTTTAAAAAATCAGTGAGTCATTTGGTAGGTGATTATAATGGAAATTTGATTATAGCAGGTAATGTATGAACATTTACAAGTCCTTAAAAACATTTCTTTTTCATATTTCAAATAGCTCAGTGTCAGGTTTTCAGATTCTAATATTGCAGCCCAAATGTCAGCTGGCAAATTTCCACATGAATTAACACATTCAGGACCTGAATCCACATAGATTATGACCAGGTATATAAGGCAGGAAAGAGACTGTTTCCATATGCAATGCAATGGAACAATAAATGAGAAATCTGAGTTCTGGAGAAATGATAGAGTTATCTGATATCAATGCTCAGAAAATAAACGACAATATGTTTAACAAGTAGAGTCCAGATAACTTTTTATCATTGCGTATTTTGTTAATTATAACACACTGGAAATCATCATTCTATTTTTAATGACAATTAAAAATATATTACAATCATTTCTAGTTAAAGATAGCACTGATGTGATGCAGGTGGCTCATGTCTGTAACCCTAGCTACTCAGGAAGCTGAGCTCTAAGTACTGCAGTTCAAAGCAAGCCCAGGCAGGAAAGGTCGTGAGACTTGTCTCTAAATAACTACCAAAATCCAGAAATAGAGCTGTATCTCAAGAGACAGCACCTATGCCCTAAGTTAAAGCCTTGGTACCAGCACAAAAAAAAGAGAGAAAGAAAGAAAGAGCAGAGGGGAAAGAAGGAAGGAAGGGAGGAGAAGGAAAGATGGAAAAACATAGACTGACAAACTCAGACTATGCATTGCACAAAGGAACGTACATGAGTTTGTTTCCATCATTATTAGCATTATTAGGCATGGATCTTTCAACTTCCTAAAATTTCTAGAATAACAACTTTGGACTTTCTGTCCAGCAGTTTATGTAAAATCACAAGTAAATATTTCTTTTTAAAGGAACCATGAATTTACCCAGGTTTATGATTCCTTTGAAAAGAAAGAAATAAAAGAAAAGCTCTATTACTATCACCAAAAATCAAGCTATTTGTACAAGCATTCATTACTGACAACATCCACGCCAGCACGTCTGTTTCCCAGGAGTTGCTCATGTGCATGAACTGAATAGCAACAACAATTTTTTGAGTGAAATCTCTTATCCAAATTGAGTTTTGAAAAATATGGGGTCAAAAATGAAGATGTAAATGATGGAGGAGTTGGAATATCAGCAATCAACAGTCAAGTAGTGGACACACCTTTTGCGGAAATTGTAATCAAGGAAAAATCCTTCTGCTACATATATTTATCCACCCCAGTGTAGAGTACGTTTTACAGTGATGGAAATAAGCATTACTATCTAGGATAAATCTACTTAAGGAGCTATAATACAAAGACTATCAAGTCCAAGAAGGCAGCTCCTGATGCAATCAAAACAAAGTTTGGGTTGCTGATGGGTAAGAGTAATGGCAGAGGCTGATGCTTCCCTGATATTTTCAGGTACCAACTTTTATATCTACACCTCCTGCTCCCCCTTACAGGCAATAAATCAGAATACTCTGCTTTGTCACCATCTGTGCACAATTTTACAAGGAACATTGTAAAGTGTGTAGAAATCCTTAAACCCTATTAGTGTTTTCTGGCCATAGGGTCACAATTTCTACTATCAGTAATCCACGAGCATGAGACACTAAAATCAAAGTCTATCCCAACAATGGAGGAAAATAAATACATGTTTTTACTGACTACCTGATATTTGCTTAGGCAAATTGTAATATAAGGCTTGTAGAAGAAGTCTTTATGGATGCAAGGTATGGGATTCTACCCAAATGAGACAAAGATTTTGGTAGCCCAGTAGCTTCTTTAAAAAATTATAGCGGTTTTTGAACTAAGATGATTTTGATGAGGTGTGATCATAGTTTCATAAAACAATTTAGTCTAAAACATAAAATCCATCCCATTTAGTAAAGCCCAATGGAATCAAATTTTCAGAAATTACTATCAAGAATCTCAGTCCCAGATTTGGTTTTTTAGGAAAGTCATTTCTTCTCTAGAAATCATAATGCTGACTTATACAGTCATTCTATAATAGGCAAACCTCGTTTTTGCCCCTTTATTTTATAAATTAGAGAATTGTTTTTCTATTTATCAAATAATAAGGAACATGTACTCTGATGGGCCCTGGTGAATAAGGTATGTTAATGATTGTAATAAAACAATCTCGCAGACATTTAGTTCACAGGATACTTCATGGATTTTCAAAAGTAAAAGGACAAAAAGCACGGGATGGAAAGGACAAGGACAAAGCGGTGTCTCATTTTGTTATTAAACAGCTTTTAGAGACTGCTAAAATATGGAGATTAAAGGCTTCTTAGTGCATCAAAATGAGTCTCATATAAAAATAATGCATTTCATTTCAACTCAGTAATAACTCAGAATCTTGTAAATAACTATTATTCATGAACAGAAATCTGAGTTAATAATTTATCTAGAAGCATTTTGGAATTCTGTTATTTAGTAAAATAGTCTTTCTAACATGCAGAGTCGTGGTGGAAATTGAAATCATTTGCTAAAAGCTATACAAAAACTTTATTTTTCTCTTCATTTGTGAAATAGTTCATGTCACAAATCTCACAAATCTCTTAAGCTTGCTTTAAAGAAAATCAAATATTTTAGGGCAAAAAATAAATTCATATTCTACTCTTTCTGTAGGAGGGATATAAGGAGGTGATGATTTTTTCAATTATATATTATTAATTTTTCTTGTCAAAGTCATATAAAATACCTCAAGAATTCTCTAAATATTTCCATTTTGCAGTGGAAATTGTTTTTCACTTCTTTGTGTCCAAAGAGCAGATGTGATTTTGAAGAGCATTATTTTTCAAGTCTAATGTTTGCCAATATTTGGTTTCAACAGTTCACTGAAGAGTCTTAGTAAATTTCTTATGTGTGGTTCATAAGACTGAGTATAAAACTTACTCTTTGAGGATTTGTTATTGGGAGATTTAATTTTTTGAGTTCTAGGTATACAGACCCTTGTCTGTTGTATGGCTAGTGAAGATCTTCTCCCAATCCATGGGCTTTCTATTGATAGCTATGTCCTTTGCCATGCAGAAGCTCTGCAATTTCATGCAATCCCATTTGTCCAACCTTTCTTTGATTGGTTTTGTTTCTGGGTCTCTATTAAGAAAATTTCAGCCTGTGCCAAGGAGACCTAGGGTTTCTCTTATTCCTTCCTGTAATGTTTTCAGAGTTTCTGCTTTGACTCCGAGGTCTTTGATCCATTTGGAGTTGATTCTGGTGCAGGGTGATATATAAGGATCTAGCTTTAGTTTTGTACAAGTAGTTAACCAATTTGCCAGCACCATTTACTGAAGAGGCTGTCTTTCTTCCATTCTAAGTATTCAAATGTTTTTTTTTCTTTCATGTGATTGTTTCTAACACATTTATAAGATTATTTCTTTGTTGTTTTGTATGTCCCTGCCCCACAGTATAATCCCTGCTTTCACTGTATTTGGTGTTGGTATAATTTGAGGAGAGGAAGAACAAAAACAAATCACTTAAATAGGGATACAGGCAAGTCGTTATGTCGAAAAATGAACTTTACAATTTTGGCGGGGGGGGGCAGCGAAGGATGGGTGGTGGGGGAAGATGGGAAGGGATGGGAAGGGATGGGAAGGGGAAACAAAGGAGGAGGCAACAATGCTGGATAAGAAATGTACTCATTATCTTGCCCATGTAATTGTAACACCTCTATGTGGTATTTTTACACACACACACACACACACACAACACAAACCCACTCTTGTCTTGACCTGTATCTATTAAATAAGAATTTCCTTATATATTTATGATTTCTACCATTTAAACAATTCTAATGCTTCCATTTCACTCTACAGAATGTAAACTCAGGGTTTGAAGATTTTGAGCAAAGTTGGGTTGTTATATACAGTTTTGTAAAAATCAATTTTGGTGTAAATTGTTGATGCATTGACTCTTCTCTCCTTGCTTTGAGGAAACTTTCATTGTCAGAGAAAATATCAAAAAAATCCTTGGGATTTCTGATTCCACATACATATGAATGAATACAAAAGATGTTATCCACAGAGGAATCAGAGTCTCGCCACCCTGATCCAAGCCAAGAACACAAATTTCTAGTTAATACATGGAACATTCTTTGTTTCCGGTCATTTTCAGTGTGAAATCACTTCTCAGTTTCTAAAAATGTTAAACGTCTATGACTATGTTAGAACCCATTCAATACTTGAAATCTTGTGATCAAGTATATTCACTTAGAAATGTTAAAGAGGGCTGGGAAGGTGGCTCAGTGGTAGAGTGCTTGCCTTGCATGCATGAGACCCTGGGTTCGATTCCTCAGCACCACACAAGCAGAAAAATCCAGAAGTGGGGCTGTGGCTCAAGTGGTAGAGCACTAGCCTTGAGCTGAAGAGCTGAGGGACAGTGCCCAGGCCCAGAGTTCAGGCCCCATGACTGACAAAAACAAACAAACAAACAAAACCAGAAATGTTAAAGATTCATCAGCTGAAAAATGTACTTGATTCCCTAAGGCTGTGGGAGTGGCTCTATGAAATCTTTCTTCTGCACTTGGAGCTGACTTTTCTCTGGCCAGGCTACTGTTCCTATTATGTCCTGCAAACAGTTAAAATGTGTCTATCAACTGAGCTCCAGTCAAACTGTGTTCTTTTCTCTTCTCTCAAATTGTTTTTGCTCTTCAAATTTCTTGGAGTAATATCTCATTCAGTCTTGATTTCTTAGAACCTAGCTATTTCTTTTCTTGCTAAACTCTGTTCTCAGACCTCAGAGGGAACTGCCCTCAATTTAAACCCTCATGCCACATCTCATTCTCTTATTTCCTAGAACATTATTTGCATTTTTCAAAGACATCTTTTGTGTTTCTATTGTATTTCCTATCAATGTTATACTTCATAGTTCATAGTTGAATTTTTACATAATTGGGGCCAAATAATTGGGATTTGATTATTTTGGTGCTTTACTCTATAGATTTGAACTGTGCATCTTTGTATATACTTATGGGATTTTTTTTAGCTTTATATTATCTTGAATTCTTTTACATCAAAGAAGACAGAACATTTTTGGGGGGGCTTTCCTAGCACTTTCTGTGCTTTTATAGACATATTTGATTATATATTCTATAAATGTAAATCTTCTACATATGAATCTTATTCTTATAATACATAGTAGAATATAACTGCTTTACCAAATGATATTAAATGGAATTAAGATTTATATTGGTGGGGGGGAGGATGGGAAGGGATGGGAGGAGAAACAAAGGAGGAGGCTCCAATGCTTGATAAGAAATGTACTCATTATCTTGCCCATGTAATTGTAACACCTCTGTACAGTATTTTCGCAATAAAAAATTTAAAAAACTGAGAAGACAAAAAGAAAAAAAAGATTTATATTGGTTACATTTTGGTACCTCAATACATTGATTTGGAATATATATTTTCAAGTGTATTGTTGGAATTTTCTATATCTTGGTATTTTCTTCACTTATTTTTCAACTAAAATAAGAATAAAAACAGAATTTAGAAAAGCTAAAGTTCTCAGTATTATACATTGTGATAAAGTAGGAAGTCTATTTGGAAAGCCTCTTGTATTTCTTTTAATCAGTCTCCAATTAACTGAGTAGATGAATGAGAGGATTGATGTGAATCTTTCAGGTTGGTGATGTGGCTTACAAGGGATTATAAAATCAAATAAAAAAATGATACCTACTAAGGCAGAAGTTTTTTCTACTCTGCCAAGGGATAGGTATGACATTTGATTTCAAGAGACCTGGGAGGTTTATCATAGACTGAAATCTGATTTAATCATAGGTTCATTCCTCTAATCAATTTATCTTATACATTCAATAAGATACTTTGGGACTATTTGTTATAGCTTCATAATATGAAAGTAAATTAGAAGATATGATTCAAAGAGAGGGCTAGTATAATTTTAGAGATTTAACTTTTAGTTTATATTCTGGAGAGATGATGTACTGCCATTATCCTTCTTTTGTGCGTTATCTTTCTCTGAGTTTGGTATTAGGAAAATGCTGGCCTTTTGGAATGATTTAGAAAATAATCCTTCTATTTTCCAGAAGAGGTTATATAGACTGATTTCCTTTGTGGGTAATCAAAAAAATACATAAGTTAAACCATGTGGGTCTCATGCTTTCTTTTTAAAAGGATAGTAATTATTGTTAAAATTTATTTAGTAGATATGTGAATGTTGAGATTATCTCCTTTTATTTGTACGAGATTGGGCACACCAGGACTTTCAACAAATCTGTGTAGAAAATAAACAAATCTGTGTGGGTTCTTGAATATTTTGAATACACATTATTTTGTTATTATCAATGTATTTTTTCAGTGATATTCTTATTATCTAGTAACATAAGAGTTGTTTATTTTGCTTTATCAATTAATTAACTCATCTGTTGCACCAAACAAGACAATTATGTTGAATTTGTTGAGTTATCTACATACTTAAAATTACATATTAGGGCAAAGCTTGTCATTGGCTACTAATGAGTTACTAAATAACAAGTCTAATCTTTCATCACTGATAAGATGGACTATATCTTATCTGTATCTATATCATTTGCATTTCCCTAACACAGTCCTCAGTACAGAAACCTACAATGATCACAAACTTTCATTCTTAAAATGTGTGAATATTTTCAAAGTGATATTTATTCTGAGCAATTTTATTGCAAATATAGAATGATGAAGAAAATAAGATTTTAATTATATACAGTCTTTAGTATCATATTTGTCCAAAAAGATGTTTCTTGTTGTACATGTCAATGTGAATTCATTCCCGAAAACGAAATGAAATGTATGCAATAAACATTTTTTTCTAGTGAAGATACACAAATGAATTATAAGTATATGGAAAGTTGCTTATTATCAGGAAAAAATCAAAACAATTCAAGGTTACCTCAAAATGTAAACAGAAAGTGTTGGTCAGGATGTAGAGAAAAGATAACTGTATATCCTGCTGATGGAAATGCAAGTTAACACATACATTATGGGAAAATCTTTTCAAAAGCTTTTCAAATCATTAAAAAATAGTGCTTAGAGGGCAATGGCTCACACTTGGAGTCCTAATTACTCAGGAGGCTTACACCTGGTTCAAAGACACCCTGGGCAGAAAAGACCCAGAGACTGTATCTCCAATTAAATAGAAAAAAAGAAAAAACAGGCTGGCTACATGGTAGAATGCCAGAAATGAGCAAGCCAGGTGGCAATCAAGGACCAGCAAGCAAGACAATTAAGCTGAAGGCCCTGAGTTCAAGCCCCTGTACTGACAAAGTTTATTAAAAATTAGAATTGCCTTATGATCAGGAATCTCATATCTGGGCATGTATAAAAATGATATAAAATAGATGTATCAAATAGAAATCTGCTTCCAAATCTTGTTTACTGAATCATTCATAATAGCTAACAATAGGCAATCGTTTAAATATTCATATATAAATGACTAGATAAAGAAAATTTGATGTACAAACACAATGAAATATTATTAGCCCTCAAAAGAAGATATTCCTATTTGTAACATATCATACAGAATCCTATTAATGTTCAAGTAAATCAAATTAAAAATTTTTAAATCAGTAATAAGCATTACATATATATTTATAACTACATGCCATTTTAGACTAATAAGTACATTTTTAGAGATTTCCTTAGTCTTCATTAACTTCATCTATACAATGGGGCAATAAAAGTACTCTTAACAAGAAAGTTATTGTGAATTTACTGATTTTTCTTCATACTGAACAAAAGTACCTTTTTTTATTTATTTTTTGTCAGTCATGGGGCTTTGATCTCTGGGCCTGGGCGCTGTCCTTGAGCTCTTCAGCCCAAGGCAAGTGCTCTACCATTTGAGGTACAGTACCACTTCCTGTTTACTGGTAGTTTATTGGAGATTAGAGTCTCAAGGACTTTCCTGCATAGGCTGGCTTTGAACCATGATCCTCAGATCTCAGCCTCCTGAGTAGCTAGGATTGCAGGTGTGAGCCTCCAGCGCCTGGCTCCGTAATCTAGTTTCTAAGACTGAGTAATTATACAACTGAGCTATGAAAACTTTTAAAGGAAGGATAAGCTAATCAAAATATCTTCCATTATAATTGCAATAACGGATATTGTGCCATTTATTCTTTTGTTGTTCAATTAAACAAGATTTATCACCTTACTGTGCTATTTTTACAATGGAGATTGATTTTATATAAACCTTACTCTTAATATTCTCAGATCTAGGTTTCTCCTTTTAATGTTCCCCCCCCCCTTGCAGGAACTTAAACAAGTCATTCAGTAAACCTAATTTGTATCTAAATTAATCTGATGCTCACTGTTTTCATTTACATAATTTAAGAGGTTTATTTTTCTCAAACAAGGTAAAACTATGACAAATGTGTTAAGTGATAGCAGAATAAATTAATATTGAATTATTTATTCCTATTACAAAACTAAAAGAGAGAGCAGAGAAAATATTTAAAATTGTTTTCAATGAACTAACAATATACCATTCATGTGAAGATAAAAGAATCTATCCAGAAATGCACAAATATGAATTTTAATAGTCTCAACTAACTTCATCTTTAATGGATTTCAGTGATTTTACAAAATTATGATTGGCACAAATCGATAAAAGCTTTAATTTCAAATTTAAGTGTGTCTCAAAGATCCTCGAATCAGTCTCTCATTTTGCAGATGACTGACTAACAGTCCAGAAACTTAAGGACTCATCCAACACTCAGAGTTGTTGTTTGATCCTACTCTTCCCAACTTTTACATTATTGCTTTTTTTCCTGAGTCTACTGGCCATTTGATTGAAAGCCTGAGAAAGTGGCTCAGAAATTCGGAGGACAATACATCTAACTCTTCTCTACACATTTGAAGGTCAGCTTGTAATTTACTGCCAAGTGCATTCACTACCTGCTTTTCAATATAATGTACAGTGTAGTATGAGTCTGCTACTCTAGGATAGATGAACAATTGGAATAACTTTTGAGCAAATTTGATGTTAAAAAAATAATGCTAGGTGGAAGCATCCTCAGTTTTAGTTCTGTTTGTCATCTAATGCTTTCCCTCTAGTACCAATGTATTGAAAAGTTATAGGTTCATAAAAATTTTACAGGTAACAGAATTTTAAAAAATTTATCTATAGCACTGAGTCCAACTGCAGATCCCTTTTAAGAAATTTTATATGGTGTTTTGAAATTCTCCTAGCGTTTAAATATTTATCCCTCAAAATTGCGCTGGGCTCATATTGCTTCAGAAATTCTTCACCCTGAATCCACAACAAGAGATTTATTAATCTGATACTTGCTTTACAGATATAATGAAAATAAGAAACCACTACAAAGCTTATGCAACTGTTATTGATCGTTGGCTTTTGCCCCCAAGTAACAACCAAACTCTCTAAGGTAGGTAATGTTGCAGGGACTTCTCATGACAGTGAACCAAGACACAGAGCAGGATTTTCATCAGTAAAGAATGCTGACCAGGGAAGTATGCAGAGGGGGACATGGAACATTTAAAATATCAAGGGTCCACTTACCCTTTATTCCAGCACTGGCTAAACTAATAAAAGTCAAGGGTTATTGAAAATATATCTTTCTATCACTAGTATTTCCTGAAGCAGTTATCACCACTGGGCCTAAGGGCTTTAACAAAGAAGCTTTTTAACATGAAAGTAGCCAGAAGCCAGTCCCAGGGCTGAATGGTCCATGGCACAAATGCTGCTTTTTAGAAATAAACTTGGAAAGCATTAAGCATTTCTGAGCAGGCATTCCTTCCCTCAGGATCACAGATGCTACTTTTAGACTTTTCTCTTCCCCGAGGATTGGTGAGATGTGGTCAAATACCATAGTCATTCAGAACCCCTAAAAATCCCCAGTGCTTTCAGGATGGCTCTCAGAAGAAACGAGGGAGAGTCAAATAGAATCAGAAGGAGAAAAGAAGAGGAATTGAGTTCAGATGGTAATGAGAACAGATTGAATTTGGTATTTAAGACAGGTTAATTTTAATGTATATTTAATATTCTATTTGTAGTTATTACATAAAAATAATCATGGTATTAAAACCTCAGTTTGTTTTCGTATTTCTTAATGGCTTTTCAAAGTGGATTGATAGTGGAGAAGAATGAAAACAAATCAGTAGAGTCAGAGTAAACACAAAAGACTCTCAAGCCAGGGCAAAAAGGAGCCAAATCAGAAAGAAGCCTGTTTTCTGCATGAGGTAGTAGCCACTTCCTACTGCCGGGGTGCAGGTTTGTTGATATTTTTTTTCTAAAATTTTAATTAATAAAACAACTTCTTGGGAAAATTTCACATGCTGTAGAAAGATTCTGTGAGCAGATGAGTGACTTCTGGAACCCTTTAAGAAACTTGTAAAACTTTCTGTCATTTCCCTGTTTTTCTCCCCAATATCTTTGTAAAATATTTATTAAATATCTCTCATAATTTAGGTCTTTATTCAGATGCCCTGAAGTCACAGAAATCACAGTAAAAGAACAATGAGTGTGGGTTTACTTATCACTAAAATATATGCTTCTAGCCAGTATCAACTTTCAAGTGATTACCTTTTCTAAAAACAAATAATGTCTCTGCTAAAAAATAGATAAACACTGCACACATTAATTGGGATAGGCAGTCTTCACTACTGAATTAAAACATCTCAATGGGAGGGACATATAGAATACCTCTTCTGAGAGAACTCATTGGATAGTTGTTAGGAATTCCTTTTATTGCCTCTGCATGCAAGATAGCCCCATCAACCTCCCACTGCTATTAAGGTAATTCTTGGAATTAGACATAAAGATGCTTCCAATTTCAGAAACAAATCCTTCATTATTTAAATAACACCATAGGCTACTATTAGATATTTTAACACAACAGAATAACTACATAAAAATAGACATCAAACTAGAATACTTACAATTTCAGGGATATATTCCTTTGATTCTGTAGTCTATGGGAAAGTTCCAAGCTTTTGTTTCTATTTGTAGCTGTCCATTATTTAAATAAAATAAATGCACATCACATAAGCATGCTTGGCATCAAAGGAAATATGTGTGTTATCTCAATCTCTGCAGTGAGATGAATCTGATCATCTTTACTTGTGGATAAGGCAATAAAACCTAGAAAGTATGATTAATTTGCTCAAAATGATGCCCAGAGCAACCTTGAAGCAGGTGTAAGCAAGAGGATGCTGTAAAGAAGTCAGGACCATGGGAAGATCTTTCTGCCATAGCCAACTGGTATTATTTCTCCATCATAGCCTATATTTTTTCTCACTCACAGATTAAAATGTAATGGGTGGTATAGTGATTAATTTTATCACTTCTGTTACTCAAATTATGAATGATGGTATTTGTATGAGTTAAATAAACTGCATATATTTCATTAACTATAGCTAAAATATGGAACCAACTCAGATGCCCGTCAGTATATGAATGGATCAAGAAAATGTGGTATACGTACACAATGGAATTCTATGCCTCCATCAGAAAGAATGACATTGTCCCATTTGTTAGGAAATAGAAAGACTTGGAAAAATTATATTAAGTGAAGTAAACCAGGCCCAAAGAAATATAGGTCCCATGGTTTCCCTTATTTGTAATAGCTAGTATATGTCTGAGACAAGCAGAAAAGGTCAGATAAGTTGATGTGAGGTGAAATGAACCACAAGATAAGGACTCAAATGTTTTTTCTTTCTTGCTATTGTTTCTAACATATTTATAAGATGATTTCTTTGTTGCTTTGTATGGCTCTCTCCCCATGGTATAACTCCTGTTTTCACTGTATTTGATGATGGTATAATTTGGGGAGGGGAAGGGAAAAAACAAATTGCTTAAATAGGGATACAGGTGGACCCATTGCAACAATGAGACATACAAGATGTTATGTGGAAAAATGAATTTTACAACTTTGGTGCAGGGTGCGGGAGGAATGGGAGGGCAAGGATGGGAAGGGGAAACAAAGGAGGAGGCAACAATGCTTGATAAGAAATGTACTCATTACCTTGCTCATGTAATTGTAACTCCTCTGTACGGTATTCTCACAATAAAAATAAATAAATAAATAAATAAACTGCATATTTCACATGAAAGAAGCATTGATAGCTTATCTCTAAAAATTTTTACTTGTTGTCTTTAATAATGTCTATTGATATCTTTAGTTCCTATAAGAGTAATTATGACATGAATCTTGTTTGTCTATGAATAACAAATTATTTATTATGCTAACATATTTATTTTACAGTAATTATGTATTAGCTATACTTTCATTTATATAAATCAGCCAAACTTTTTATATTTTTATACTTGATTAGTGTATTTATTTGGAAATGATTGTTAACTTCATAAATGAACGTCAGTCTAATAATCAAATATTATTTATTGCAAGTTTACTCTTCAAATATTGTACTAGCTATGTGGGGTATTTGTGTGTGTGTGTGTGTGTGTGTGTGTTGATATTTCACTTACAACTGTACATAACCACTTGAGCCATGGCTCCAGTTCCAGCTTTTTGCTGATTAATTAGGGATAAGAGTATCTTGCAATTTTTGCTTGGATTGGTTTCAAACCACAATCAGATCTCAGATTCCTGAGAAGCTAGGATTACAGGTAGAAGTTGTAACAATCCTTCACGACATGTCAGGGGACCATGCAGAGGCAGGAAAGCACAGAAGAAAGATTATTGTAAGTTTTATTAGAGGGGCCATAGCTCCCCGGGAGAGGAAGCACATGGTGTCTGTCCCTCTTCAAGCAGTAGGTCTTGGGGAAGAAGTGAGGGCAGAAATGAGGTAAGTGCATGCAAGGTAGATCTGGGAGGAGAAAAGGAGTAGCCTGCTGTATGGCAGGAAATCTAGGGCAGGGAGGAGCTCAGTGCTGGGTGTAGCCCAAGACCAGAGGTAGGGATAATACTAACACAAGTCACCAGTGCTTGGATTGCTCCTGGACTTCCTTTATTAAGTTTATCTTTTGAATGTAAATATGCTTTGCATAAAAATTATAATTTGAGTTACTCAGGTGGCTGAGATCTGAAGACATCGGTTTGAAGCCAGCCCAGGCAGGAAATTCCATGACCTATCTCGAATGAACTAGAAGACCAGAAGTGGAGCTGTGGTTCAAAGTGGTAGAGTGCTAGCCTTGAGTGAAAAAGCTCAGGGACGTGAGTTCAAGTCCCATAACCACCACCACCACCAATAACAATTACAAAATTATTTCCAAAAATTTCTTTCATGTACATTGTAAAAACATAAAGTCATTTAAAATTATTATGCAAAAAGATGAAGTAGAAAATAATGTGAATACTAATGTAAGAGGAGTTAGACATTTCTGCATAATATTGTTGAACAACAATAAAAAAATATATTTATTAAAACTTTGAAAGTGGTGAACTTTACCTATTGGTTTTATTTCTAAAATGATTACTCAGGAAAGTTTGCATAGATGCAAATATAAGAATATTTATTTCAAGATTGTTAATAATGCTGAAGGAATTAGCCACCATCTAAGTGTCCTGCAATAGACATTGTGGTAGATTTTTGTCTACCAAAAGATTCTGTCAAAATAATATAAAGAAAACTCACAGAAGCAAGGAGATATTTGGAAATCATATATGTGTTTTCATGCCTTTGTAGAAGCTAGACCTGAAGGACATGTATATTCATGGACATGAACACATGCATCCATATATATACATAAGCATATATGTCCATAGAATATGATTCTAAGTATAGAACTGTTAAGGGTAATGAGGGAGGGGGAAAAGGGAACCAGTAATTTCCCATTTCAGCCTACTGAGGAGGGTGAGTGATTATGAAAGATACTGCATACTGTATTTCAATAATTTTGAAATATGTTGTATAATGATGGAATAAGGAATCTTGAGAGCTGTTGGTCAATAGAGGGGTAGGAGTAGGGAAAATGAAAGCTATAGTGAGGTTCATTTTGGTTGAAATATAATCTATGCATGTCTGATGATATACCATCACGAAACCTCTTGGTACAATTGATACACACTATAAAAGTAAAATGTGACAGGGAAGGAAAATAGGCTCTCTTGGGGGATGGCAGAGGTGCCATCAAGACTGGAGATAAGACAGAGGGTAAGTGAGAATGAATATGGTCAGAAATTTTATTTGCATATATAAAAGTAAAACAAAGAAAACTGTCAAATGTTTTAGCAGGAGGAAATACATCAGAGTGAAAGATAACAGATGACAAAGTCAGCATCCATTTTAACTGCAGAATACAAGAATGCTAAGCAGGATCAGTAACATCAGAAGTGCCCCTAAAGTGGAGTAGACTGGAATTTTAGAGAGGTTGCTTAGAGTAGACCCTATTTGAAGAAATAACCTGTGTGCAAGTATGGAATAGCCACTTCATGTGGCTCTGGAATGAGTCAGAGCTGGAGAAGTGGAGGCAAGCATATTCTCTGAATGGTAGAAGTAAAGTGTAAACTGGAAAATAATCTCAACAGATACTCGGTTGCTTTATCAATTCTTTGCACCACTGCATTTTCTTATTTTTTTTCTGTCTCTCCCTCTTTCTTCCTCTCTTTCTTTTGTTGGTCGTGGAGCTTGAACTCTGGGCCTGGATGCTGTCCCTCAGCTCTTCAGCTCAAGGAGAGTGCTCTACTCCTTGAGCAACAGCTCCACTTTGCTTTTCTGGTGGTTAATTGGAGATAAGAGTCTCATGGATTTTCCTGCCCAGGCTAGCTTTGAAGCATGATCCTCAGATCTCAGCCTCCTGAGTAGCTAAGATTACAGGTGTGAGCCACTGGCGTGTGGCTAGTATTTTCTTTTATAATATAAAAATACTCACTCTAAATCTGTTCACACCTGAAAAAGAAAACCCATACGTTTATGTGTAAAGATGATGACCTAATATATTTACATCTCAGCACTGTTTCCTGTGAGCTGAAATCATAAAGGTGTCCAGGGACTCAAGTTGAAGATTTAAACCAAAGCCTTCCCAGTATGTTGCCAAAAATTCTCTTACAACACTGTGAGTTTATGTACATACATATCTGTATGTAATACTTATATACAGACCACTCATACATAGATATTCTTTCACTCCCACATATACCTTTGAATGTGAAATCTAATTGTGTTAGAATTTCTTGGTTATACACAAGCCAAAGCTCAAGCTGCACTTCATTATATTCCTAGTTAAGTGAGATTTCCAGCTAGGATTTTTAAAGTAAAAACATGGTTAGTTTTCTAATGAAAAAACTAAATTAAATTATTTTTGCTGACCCTATGAATACTACAGAAAAATTGCTATAAGTATTTTTTTCTTTTATGTTCACTAACTTTGCCTCAAGTTATAACCACACATCGATTTATGAAAAATATTATAGAAATAATTGCCTTAGTAGAAATATGACCTAAGTTTCTACACTTGGCATAGGAAGCTTTTAATACTGAAAGACTGATAAATAATTATGCAGCTTTGCAATCACAAACATTCCCAATTTCTCAGTAATACAAATCATAACTCCAAAACTTGAAATAAAATACCTTCCATCACCAGTATGGAATAAAAATGTAGTATAAACTGGAAGGATAATAAATGACAGCTGTTTAACAGAATTTTTTCCTGTTCATACAAAAATCAGGTAGATACCCATAATTCATTGCAAGAGAGCCAAGATCTGCCCCAAACCAGATTTCTGTTTATCTAACAGGTTTGGGAAATCAACTGGTAGGATTCAGGAAATTTTTGTTTCCTTTATATTAAACTTTTGACAAATTCCTCTCAGGATCCAAACATGAAAAAATTCCTAATACCTGTTTTGGGATGATAGTGACATAGTGTTGGAATTTCAAGGAAAATAGTATTTTGAATGCGTAACATAGACATTATCATGACATTTTTAGTAACTCAGTCAAACTTGCTTTAGTATTTTCAAGTATATTCCCATGGTTAAATTAGAAAGGGTATGTGGAAGGAGAAAAAAAATCTATGGAACTAAAACTTTGTCCTTGGCTTTTTTCATTGCTCAACTGGGAGAAAATAGCAACCTAGTGGTCTGCAACCTTGTCTTACCATATAGTTCAAAATGTCAGCCATAGATCACCTGTGACAAGTATTTAATTCTTTGCCTCACCAGGGACAATGTGTAACCTTCTGTTGTAACTGAGGTGTTTTGTTTCCTTGTAGAACTGCCAACTATTGTTGTCTTTGTGGCCTTGCAGTAAGGTCTCTTTCAATTAGATATTCCCAACTTCTTTCCTTTTCCACTAGTTTCCATTTTAAATAATCTCACAAGTCTACTTATGACATGTATGAGTTTCCCCCAATACTAATATCTTTTCTTGCCTGTGCCCAGAAAGCCATAGGCAGTATTTTGCTTTTATTTTTGCCAAAAGAATAGAATAATATATTAGAAGGCAATGACAGAGAAGGCAAGGCAAGGTTGGATATCTGTAATCCAGGGGGCTGTTAGGGGGCTGGCAGCTGAAGATTGTAGTTGTAAGCCAAAAGGAAAAGAGACTTATCTTCAATCAATCACCAAGTGGCCAGAAATGAAGCTGTACCTCAAGTGGTATACTATTGGCTTTGAATAAAATAAGAAGGCAAATGTTTTTAGCTATTGGCTAAAAGGAAGGAAATATGGATTTAGGCAAATATAGGCCAGCAGATTTTACAGGCGATGGACTGAAAAACACAAGCTATATTTTAGTAACAGATGATATGAAATCTAATCAAGAGACTCATCTTACTATAGGGGGAATATAGGAAATGTTCGATTGCCTTGCTGGCCACTGTCCAGGACATTGAAAGCCCTTTTTGCCTCTGTACCTGAACCATGACACAGTTATTCATCAAATTCTTTAAAGACTGTCCTTCTCGATACAAGTGGACCCATTGCAACAATGAGATGTACAAATCCTTATGTCGAAAACGAACTTTACAAGTTTGGTTGGGGGGGGGGAAGATTGGGGGGGGGAGGATGGGAAGGGATGGGAAGGGGAAACAAAGGAGGAGGCTACAATGCTTGATAAGAAATGTACTCGTTATCTTGCCCATGTAATTGTAACCCCTCTGTACAGTATTTTCACAATAAGAAAAGAAAGAAAGAATTACCACCACCTTCTTTCTAAAAATTAGAAATGCCTAAAACACTCTTAATTTCATTTCAATATTTTTACAAATGAACAAGTAAGCATAGATTTTATGCTACACTCTTTTTTCAGATGCATTTAAAACATCATTTTGTTTAAAGGCATGAATGTAACAAAGCTATAGATTTTTATGTTTTATTACAATATAGGTTTGCCCCTTGGAGAAACAGGAGAAGAAACTTCAGTATTTAACTGTTCTTTTAAATAAGTTATCATGGTTGCTTATGAAATGGAAAAAGAAAAAAAACAGATTTTTTTTCCAAATAGAAAAGTAGTTGTAAGAATTATAACTAAAGAAAGGTAGTCAGAACATTTGTATAAATGTCTTTGTGGAAAATAAAAATAGACTAAATTAATTTGTTTTCATGTTACAGAGGTAAGTTGTCTACACAATGCACATAAAAATATTAAATTCCTTTTGAGTTATCAGAGCAATTGTGATTTAGATATTCAAGAACTAGTGTGAGGTCCTATCTGTTCAAATTGTTTCAACTTTGTAAATCTCTGCTACTTACTAAAAAGGGGGCTTTGGAAGTGGTGCTATGGCTCAAAGTGGTAGAGGTCTAGCCTTGAGTGAGAGATCTCAGGGGCACTGCCAAGGAGGCCCCAAGTTCAAGCCCCACAACCAACCAAGAAAAAAAAACTAAAAAAGGGGCTTTGCTTCAGCTGCAAATGTTAACAGTATTACCTATCTTAGTTTCTTGTTATAATACAATATTTTAATGCACATATGGAGTACACAAAAATAAATTTAGAAAATAAATACAGGAAACACAGCTTTTACTCCTTAATTTTTGTACTTCACAGCATTTACAGTATTGTTTCATTAATTTTGTGCACACATTACTTTTCCATGTCTTATGTTTATTCCATCTGAATTGCTTCTGGACACATGGAAAGCTTCTGTTAACTGCATATAATAAGCTAGTTGGACATTTGCCATGATTCTAGTGACAGTCATTTTCCAACATGCTTTCCCCATTAAAAATGCTGCAAGTGTGAAGACACATACTTCCTATCTGTTCAGCTCTGACTGCATTCTTGACTCAACCATGCCAGAAAGATCTTCGCTGGAAAATATTGTGGCATTTGTAATAATGTTTTCAAGTGGAACGCATTCCTATGGGACGTATTTTATGTGTGCTGTAGATATTGAGAAGAAAAGCATTCAGAGGGCACGTGGCTCCAAGCGAAGCTGTCGTCTGGTAATGGAGCACTACAGTACTTGGTGAAATGATACAGAGACTTATTTCATTTTCCAGTGGGAACATTTTAAACTGACTTGCTCTTAAGAATCTGCAAATTTTCTAAGCAGGATGAAAAAAAAGCAGCAAGGCTGATAAAAATCATAAATAGCTTTTCCATCACTACTGAAACTCTAATTTTCTTGCTTATTGCTTGAGTTGATAAAACAAATAAAGAAGAAATCTCAGAGAGAGAGAGAGATTTCTTTAATATGCAAAATGAATTTCAATGTACTCTCCTGCTGGTATTTTTATGGAAAACCTGAGGACATGGGACATGCAGAACATAGAAATCTGCATTTAGATAGAAATATTATAAAATGCATAGTAGGGTACAAAGTCAGTCTTTTAATGGAGATAGCAAAATGTGGTATTATACGGTTGAGTGGAAAGACAGCATGCATATAGGTTTTCACATCTTCGGTAACCAAGTGCTGGTTTGTCCCAAGAAGACTATGTTATTTTGAATCTTTGACAAATATTGTTGAGGCAGAAATATACCAGATAGGAAGCTTCTTCTTCAAGTGAAATTTTGTTGCTATGTCCCAGATATGATTGTAATATATAAATGTACTTATTTTTTCCTCAGATGTTTTTCAGAAATAACGAAGATTGGTGCTGTTGGATGGTAGTCCATTATGATTTTTTTACTATAAAGAACTTAATATTTTCTAATGGGTATAAGAGAGATCGGAAATATTTGATTCTGGATGGGGGAGAATAATCGAATGGGTGACATCTATCAAGATGCATTGTACTTATAAACTGATGTATGTGTTGAATGGAAACTCCATTGTACAACTACTTAAAGGTAATACGAATTTAATTTTAAAAAAGAAATCTTAGATGCTGTTATCATAACAATATTGTGCAGTGACTTCATAAGTTTCATAGGCCTTCTTTAGCTCATTTTGTCTAATATAAAGATGAAGTTGAGCTCTTGGTGATTATTCTATAGTTTAAAGGAAGAGCTAATTAGGTGATATTGATGCAGCTATTTATAAAAATACAAAAAGTATCTTTTTATGCTATGGGTGGAACACAGTAGTGTCATTATTAAGTATGTGTAAGAACAGTTATTACACAAATGAGAAATGATTTAGTGGTGCAGACACACATAAACTGTTGAAAGAAATTGCTACGAATGTTCAAAAATAATTATAAGTAGAAGAAATAATGAAACCTGAACTCCATACAATAAAACCACTTTTTAAAAATGCTATATTTAAACTAAGAATGTCTATAAAGTTTATAGCAGATAGATTTAAAATGAACTTGTGCATCTGTGTTATCGTCTGAATCCCCACACATCCATGAACACAAATATTAGAAGATTGTGCCTCAAAAGAATTAAGAGAATGGAGCAAGAACATTCTAGAAGCTGAGAAGCACTCATACCAATGATGACTGACGGAATAGCATAAAGAAATTCTGCTGGGCTCAAGGTAGGGAGTCAATCTGACTTCCACAGAATGCCCTCAAAAGTCTCAGGCTACCCATTAGACACTATGTTGGAAATGAACTATATAACTTGAGAGGCAAGGAGGGAAGTCAAGGGGGAAAATCTGGGAGAAAACGAGGAAGGGGGTGACACTGTTCAAAAGGAAAAGTACTATAAACCGGATTTACAGAACTGTAACTCCTCTTATATCACCTTTACAAGAAAATGCTTAAAAATCTAGAAAAAAGCTCTCAAGGATTTGCCTGCACTGAACTGAGGATACAATAGAGAGCAGAATGTCTGACAGTCTGTGCAATGGGGAATTTACAAGGTTAACAGCTCCTCCCTTACTCTGAGCCTGGTGGGTCACTATTGCAGGATAGAATCTGAAGAACTCCAGATTTAAAATGCAAAATTAGGTGAACTTAAAAAAGTGTTACTTAAAACTGGACTAGTAAAGTGCAAGTCCATGTGTGGTAAGATCTTAATCTTCACTTTTCAGAGTAAAAAGTCCATAGTAAATCAGAAATTGAAAATATTAATAAAAATTATAAATTATAATTATAAACTTGCTATTTAGAAACAGGAAGACAACCACCACGTAAATAATTAAGCTAAAATACTGAAAGAAGGTGGATATCTAACGTGTGTGTGTGTGTGTGTGTGTATGAATAGAATTAGGTAAGTTTAATATATAAAAAGTTAAATTTTAAATAATATCTTTAAATTAAAAAATAGAAGTCTGAAGTGCATGGGAACTGTGGAAGAGACAGAATCAGTGAATTGCTTTCTCTATGAACTTGTAGAATTATTTGGTTTTAAAAATGATCTGAATGCAAAATTTTAAAAGTACAAGTTAAATTGAAATGAAGAACTATAATCATCCTTAAAAGAATGTACATGTACCAAACCAAGAGTAAAAGAACATCATGCATTATGTTGGCATATTCAGCAATGTTTATTTAAGCACAGAATCTAAAAGATCTGGAAAACAATTTAGCATTGGAGTAAATGAATCTTTTCATAAGTAGTCTGTTTTTCTCTTCTTTTTAACCATGATGTTCCTATTCTAGAAAGTACATTTCATTATCTTCACGATGCTTTTTTCTGACGCATTCTTACCCTTAGACATACTCTGATCTGAATGATTTGATCTACTATTGGGTTCATCACTTCCCCTAGCTTCAGAATTAAAAACACATACCATGCCAAAAAGAAAATTTTACCCACAAGACAACATATGGTTAACAATCATCACATAAATAAATTCATACTTTTAGCAATAGCACACAGCTTAGCTTCATTTCAAAAACAAAAAAGATATTGATGTCTTACTTTACTAATATGCACAGTTATTGGCTTGAAGAAAAATTTTTGTAATGCCATCATTTTCTGATCAGGAAAACAAATGGAATGTTGTCTTTTTGTTAAAATATTGTAAAGACAACATCAAATGAAACATTTGTGTATACTTGAAATATCTACATTGTTCAAGAAAAAATTTGAAACAGTATACAATATAAAAATCATTGCCTATTGTCATCTGTAGTTATTAATTTGGATGACAATTTTGTTAGGAATATAAAATGAATTGCAAGGATTTTGTAGTTGTTTAACCCCAAAGAAGCTAAAATTGATAAAAAAAATTAGGAAGTACATTATTAACTTAAGTTATAATGTATTCTTCTGAATCATTGACTCTGTAATATTCCTAGATGTACTTCAAAGGAAAAAGCACAACATCATCTGCATATCTAATCAGAGAAAACCAAGTTAAAAATAACAGAGGAATGAAGTTTAATATTCATACCAACTTGGCTTCCTGTTTAAAACGTTCGAGCTTTGCTCTCAGAGTATGGTACCTTCCAGATTCTCAACTAAACTCTGTGTCATGTAAATGGTGAACACTATTTGAAGTCTTTAAAAGAATTTTATTCACCTTTATTTTATTTATTAAGAAAAGAAAAATGACATCAGGTCTGTAATCCCAAGTTATTGGGTGGCAAAAACTGGTAGGATACTGACTTTCAGTCAGTCTGAGAAAAAAGTTAGGGAAACTCCATTTCAAAGTTTAAAAGAAAACTGGAGTTAATTTCATAAAATATTATTTTATATTATCATATGCACATAGCTATTAAGCCTTTGTTCACCACTGATATGCATATCCTCCTTTGGCCTCAGTTTGTAATTTCTAGAGTCCTGTATGATTCATCATGTCCCTGTGTGTATGTGTCTGTGTCTGTGTGTGTGTAGACATAGATATATTAATCATTGGGTGTATTTGTAGATTGTAGACACAGTGTAGATTTATAGGCACATTCTACCAAAAATGAGGGAAACCATAAAGTTATGTTTCTTTGGTTCTAAATGAACTCCAAGAAAGAGCTGTTGTTGCTATTTTTGTTTTCTTTCCCTTTTGTCTTGTTTGTTAGTTTGTTTTTTATTTGGGAGAATAAAGGGGGCACAGAAAAAGTGGAACAAAGGGTGAACAAATACAACAGTGCTACTCCCTAGATACTATGTGGAAATGAACTGTACAACTTGTGGGAAGGGACAGGGGAAAAATGGAAGAGAGCAAGTGAAGGGAAGATGGATCAATAGAAAGCCACAGACTGGGAGAAGATCTTCACTAGCCTGACAATGGATAAGGGTCTCACATCTAAAATACACTTAGATTTCAAAAAATTAAATCCCTAACAACAAATCCTCAAAAAAACAACTGCCTGATAAATAAGTGGGCTAAAAACTTAAAGAGAAACTTCTCTGAAGAGGAAATAAGAATGACCAATAGACATATGAAGAAATGCTCAACCTCTCTAGCCATAAAAACAACATTGAGATTCCACTTCACCCCAGTTAGAATGGCTATAATCAAGAACTATAAAAATTAACAGATGCTAGAGGGAATGTGGCCAGAAGTGAACCTTACTGCATTGTTGGTGGGAGTGTAAACTTGTTCAACCACTTTAGAAAGTGGTATGGAGGCTCCTCAAGAGACTCACATAGACCTCCCGTATGACCCAGCAATCACACTTTTAGGTATTTACCCAAATGATCACTAACAAGACTATACTAAAGCTACCAGCACAACTATGTTTATTGCAGCATTATATACATAGCTAAGATATAGAACCAGCCCAGATGCCCCTCAGTAGATGAATGGATCAAGAAAATGTGATATATATATATATATATAATATATATGATATATCTATCTACAATGGAATTCTATGCCTCCATCAGAAAGAATGACATCACCTCATTTGTTAGGAAATGGAAAGACTTGGAAAAATGATATTAAGTGAAGAAAGCCAGGCCCAAAGAAACATACGTTCCCATGGTTTCCCTTATTTGAATAACTAGTATATGTCTGGGACAAGCAGAAAAAGTCAAACACTATGTACATATGACCATGTAAGATGATGTTAAGCGAAATGAACCAAGATAGAGACACAAGTGGTTTTTTCTTTCTTGCTATTGTTTCTAATGTATTTATAACGTACCATGTGATTTTTTTTGTTTCTTTGTATGTTCCTCCCCCATGGTATAACCCCTGTTTTCACTGTATTTGATGTCGGTGCCCTGAATCTTGTATATACACTTCTCTATTTTGGGGAGGGGAAGGGAAAAAACAAAATGCTTAAATAGACATACAGGTTGGCCCATTGTAACAAATAGATGTACAAGACACTGTGTTGAATAAACGAGCTTTACAATCTAGGCCGGGGGAGGGAGATGGGAGTGGTAGTTGTAGAGGTGGGAGGGAAGGGATGTTAGGGGAAAAAACAAAGGAGGAGGCAACAATGCTTGATAAAAAATGTACTCATTGCCTTGCTCATGTAACTGTACCCCCTCTGTACAGTATTTTTACAATAGAAACGTTTTAAAATAAAAAATTAAAACTAAAGAAAAAGAATTATACTCATTACCTGATTCATGTAACTGTAACCCCTCTGGATATCAACTCTATAATAACAATAAAAATAAGAGTGAATTTTAAAAAAGAAAGCTAGAAATGTTGATGCATCCCTGTCATACAAATTAAGCAGAAAGCATAAGCAGGAAGTTCATTATCCTGGTTGGCACAAGGCAAAAACCAAAAATCTAAAAATAACTGAAGAAGAAACAGACAAAAATTCTTAGGAATTTCCTATACTACCTCAAATATGAGTGTATATGATAATAACAATACCTTTATTTTAGGGAACTCATTCTCTAATTCTAGATCTTAGAATGCCTAATTTCTTTTATGGACATAAACTCTGCCATATCTGCACATAATCAGTTTAAATGTCTAGGTTAATTAATATTAGGATGGGTCATTAGATGTAAACTAACATCATGTTTGGAGCTCTTTTTTCAATTTAAACACCTTAGCTTTTTTCATTAAATTACTTTTTCCATTAATGTAAAATTTCACTAGTAATTAAGACTGTGATGGATTAATGATTGAGAATTTCCCAAGTTACTATTGACAAGCTAAACTCAAAGAGCTGCAGTATTGCTATTCATTCCTGCTTTGTGGTATATTGAACGTAAATAAACTTGCTTTCCTTCCCTCTTTTGATGGGCTGGAACGTATCTACCTGGCCCTGTAGCCCGCTCATTTCCATGTCAGACATATTGCCTTTAAATACTGCGAGTTACTTTAGCACATGGTGTCACTGTTGAGAGTAGATCTTTGAAAAAAATGAATTTGACATATTAATCCTTCAGCTCATACTTCAGCTGATACAAGAAAAACAAAAAAATCACTACCATTTAAAGAAATAACATTTATTCACCTGATAGGATTCTATACTCCAGATGAATACTAAGCAGATGATCATTTAAAAATAGATCTCTAATATTTTATTCTGAAACTGAGATATCTAATATACATCAGACATTGACAAGTAATACATGGAAAAGAAAAACTTTCATCATAAATATTAACCAACTTTGAAAAAACTCTCCTTTGTCATGGTTCAGATGGTTTTATACGCAATAGAAACGATAAATATTTTGGTTTTTGTTTTAAGCATGGCAGGTATACTACTAAATCTATTTTTTAAATTATGATGCTGCTTTGCTCCTGTGAGTGATGGATTGGAGTATAAGAGACTCTGAAGGCAGACAGGAGGCTAGAAGGCTATTATAGTGTTCCAGGTGAGAGGCAGAGAATGATGGTGAGAAATGGAAGGTATTGACCTATGCCAGCAGCTATGGAGAAGGAAAGAAGAGATTGGACAAAAGAGAGTTTGGAATAATGGAAATAGTGCCTGGAAACCAAAAGATCATTTGCCACTGAATTTATGTGAATGGAACAGGGACATGAGTTGGAATAGAAAGGTTGAGAGAAAAGAGGGTGCTAAAAATGAAACATGGCATACATTAAGCAGCTGGAAAGGACAATGCCAACAGAGATTACACCAATGTAATCAGTTGTTTTTACATAAAGAGGTATGTGCTTCCTCTTCCTTGTCTTACACACAAGTACAAGTGTAGAAAATAAATGAACATAGATGGACAGTTCTGTGCATTCCATAAGAATAAGAACCGAGAACTTAAACCATTTATGACATGCTTCTTCCTTAAGAAAAAAGGCCCAGCCTGAGATCAAGAGAATGATAACCTCAAAATAATGTCAACATATACTATTTCCACCAACCTTTAACTAGAAAGTAAAAGAAAGCAATCCACTTCATCTTAAACGTGTATCAGTAAAACAGAAGTTATGACATAAGAATGCTTCTGTTTTTATCTGTTCCCTCTATCCCTACAACTATCATTAATACTGTTTATATAATTCTAGGACTGTCCTCTAAATGGAGAAATTGTGAGACTCAGCTCTAGTGATACATACAAAGAATTTCCCAACTCATTAATCACCACTTCATCTATATCTCCCAAGTAGTCACTTTGTTTAGGACCAGTTTCATCAGACTATATTTCTTACCTCTTCTTTTGAGTAAAATCCACCTCAGCTTTTAATTTAAAAATTTATCAAATAATTTTCTATACCTTATCACCAATTTTTAAGTATGAGTAAAGTATTCTATTACTAAGACAACCTGCACAAGGTCCAAGGTCTCTAAGATCTATTTGTAAGTCTTTCTCATTTGGGTTAATATGTCAGTGCATTTATAGCAAAGGCAGTGCCAGTTCCTCCATATCTGGGCTGATGAATTTAAAGGCGAATAATATTTTTAAACATAAAGAAAACAAAGAGATAATCTCTTGAATTCTAACAATGCATATATTGATAGAAGATCATTTTCCTTGCACTAGCACAGGTTTCAGTAGTGATTCCTAAAACAGATTTAAATTCTGGGCAAATCTCTGCCTACAAAACTCATAATGATTATCCTTTGTAAAGAGTTCCAAACACTGCCAATCATTTGCAGCTTTCCATTGCAATACATAGAACAATGTCAAGAAATCCGGCCAGGCGCTGGTGGCTCATGCCTGTAATCCTAGCTACTCAGGAGGCTGAGATCTGAGGATCACAGTTCAAAGCCTGCAAGGGCAGGAAAATCCATGAGACTCTTATCACTAGTTAACCACTGAAAAGCCCAAAGTGGTGTTGTAGCTCAACTGGTAGAGTGCTCACCTTGAGCTGAAGAGCTCAGGGACAGGGCCCAGGTTCATAGTTCAAGCCCCATGACTGACAAAAAGAAAAAAAAACGAAAAGAAAAAGAAATCTGCAAACCTTGCAATGCAAACATTATTTATCCATATTCTGTGTTTTTTGGCACCTTAATATCATGTCCTGTTACTACTTTGGAAAATAAATGTTTCCAATGAAGATTACAGGACAAATATCAACTGTCTAGTTAAGCTGATAAGAAATAAATATCATGATTAAGAAGTAGCCAAGTTATTCTAGATTACTGTGGCTTTTTAAATGTTAATAGAGCAAAAATACCCAAATTCTCCATACACTATCTAAACCATTTTGTTGTGCAATAATTTTCTTCCATTAATTTGTTTTGGTCATCTCTTAAAGAATATGATTACATCTAGTTGTTCTACAAAAAGCCAGCTACATTTCAAATCTATATAGACACATTTCTTAGAGTAAATAATTTTTTATCTTTTTTAAAGTACACATTAACTCACTTTCTTCTCAACATTTTCATGACTATTGCTATCTGGTTTAAAGAGCCTATTACCACAGGTCCATGAAAATGCAAACAAAGAAAATGACCGTCTTGAAAACCCAGTTATAAAAACATCAGACACAGTCTAAAAATTTAAATTGAAACAGAATCATGTTTTTGGCTAAGCTAAAATATTCACTATTTTTATAAACAATCAAAGTGAGAAAACAGCAACCTATAGACATGCAAGAAACCACACTGAATGATCTTCTGTAAGTATATATAGAATTCCATGCATTCTAAAAATAATTATATAAGCCGGGCGCTGGTGGCTCACGCCTGTAATCCTAGCTACTCAGGAGGCTGAGATCTGAGGATCGCGGTTCAAAGCCAGCTCGGGCAGGAGAGACCGTGAGACTCCTATCTCCAATAAACCACCAGAAAACCGAAAGTGGCACTGTAGCTCAAGTGGTAGAGTGCTCACCTTGAGCTGAAGAGCTGAGGGACAGCACCCAGGCCCAGAGTTCAAGCCCCACGGCCAACCAAAAAAAAATAGCTTTAAAAATAATTATATAAGAAAATTTCTTTAATCCAAAGTATAAGAGCCAAATCATAAAGTCATTTTTAGGTCACACCCCAAAGGACCTTTTTTCTAATAATGACCACAAAACGCCTTTTCCAGTCAATAAATAAACTCTGAAAACTACAAAACAAATACTTGAATATCTAAGGGCAGTTTGAGGTAGGACAATAGCAACAAAAACACAAAGAAGTAGATCCAGATTTTAACTAATAGTTTAAACCTTTTTCCCATAAATGCAAATAAGATTTTGTGGAAAGATCACCACTGACCTATTTTTCATAGTAGCATACATGTCCTTTGAACTTTCTGAGTTAAGAAAAATGTGAAATATAAATAGGAACAAAATTTTGTTGGCCTTTGCCTTAAATTCAAGAAAGCTATAATTTTATAAAGAAGTCTCGGATTCATGTGACTATTATGAAAAGCATGGTGCAAATCTAGATTATAGTTTCTCTGTATCAAGACAAATATCTTTACCCTACATCCAAGCTATGAATACCCTTTGTGAGTTAGGAGCTGGGGTTGGGAAGTAAGAGTGTCCTTGTAACATCTATTTTATGAGGGTTCCGTTGGAGGCTGCCTATGGGGCTGTTCATGGGAGTCACTGGGGTCTCCAGATTAAATAAAGAGCTGTATACATTTTCCATCTAGGATCCAATTGTAAAATCAAAGTCAGAATAACATTAGATGAAAAAATTACCATGCCCTATCAATCTGATTGCCATTTTTGTGTTTGCAAATAGTGTCGGGACATACATGTATCAGGCACTTAAAAGAAAGAGAAACGATATCAGTTTGCATAGATTTATAGCATTAGTGAAGATGAAGAGAAATCTATACTGTGGAGAAATAGTATATATATATATATATATATATATATATCACAATATTTTCCTAGTCTCTAGGAGATTCAGAAATGATATAACCATTTTCTCCTGCACTTCATTTGTTGGCATTAATCTTGCAGAATAAACATGTTTAGATAGATAGATAGACAGACAGACATGTTCATGTGCAGATGCTTGAAGTTATCTTAAGAATATCACTGTATTGCTTGGTACAACAATAGCAAAGTTAGAAGGTCTAGAATTAATTTCTACCTGAGTAAAATTCAGATATAGTCATTAATTTTATTCAAAGTTGGTGCAAGTTTTGTTTTTGCAGATTGATTTAAGAATCTTTGTGTCAGTAAAGTATATATAACAGATAATCAGGAGATTGGTCATTGATTTATCACTTATTTCTATAAAACACAAAAAGACAAACAACATCTTATCAACAACATCCCAAACAAGAGCAACAAATAAATTCCTATCTCAACTTCTTGGTTTGAAGATGGCATAAGGAAACCAATTTCAAGGTGTTTTAAAGATAATGAGGGAAGGGGGAAGGGGAGAAAAGGTAACAATAGAAGGCATTAATTTGGCTGATATATAAAATATATACAATATTTATGTAAGAAATCCCTTGTACAATTAACATACACTAAAACAACTGCTGAACAAAATAGTCTCTGTCAGGGGTAGGTACTAACAGAAGGGGTAGGACCAACAGAGAAAGAAAATAAGAGTGGGAATGAATAGGGGCAAAGTATATTATAAGCTTTATGAAATTTTATTGTTGTAATTTATTTTTTTGTGCTGGGGCTTGGGCTCAGGGCTTTGAACTCCTGCTTAGCTCAAAGCTAGTAGGGCTTTACCACTTGAGCTACCCAATTACTTCTGGTTTTTAGCTGGTTAATTCAAGATAACAACCTGGGCTGGCTTCAAATCTTGATCCTTGGATATCAACCTACTGTAAAGCTAGGATAAAAGACTGAGCCAGCAGTGCCCAGAATGGTTCTGGTTTTAGAGAACAAACTACAGGGTCTTTATTTTACTCTTCTATTTCCTTCTCTATAGGCTAATATTGCAACTACTTTGTAGAAAATACTCAATTCAAAGTACTAGAATGAATTAATTTTGCTTTCTTTCTTTTTCATGGCACAAACCAAAAAGAAAGTATTAAGCTTCAAGGTGTAAACATCATTTAAAAATATGCATATCTGCAAGAATGTAGTTTTCTTAATTAAAGAAGTTTCACTTTTTTCTTATTGTGTTGCTAATTGGAAACTTCCAATAAAAGACACTTGCTAGGTAATGGCAACCCTTGTAATAAACCCACAAACACTGTAGAAAAGGAGATGTATTATAATCTTTACTTAGCAAAAGCATACTTTACCACTGACCAGAGCACTCCTTAATCTTGCATTCTCTACATGCAGTATGTCATCTTAATTTTATAAGAATTTTTATAATTATATTTTCAAATAGATGAAACCACTTATTTATAACTCTTACAGTGCTGTGCTTTCTAATAGGTGCTATAATTATCAAGGTATTTAATTAGCATATAACACTGTATAGACAAAATTAGTGGAATGATCCTGAAACTAGAAAGTTATAGTATTAAGTAGAAAAGAAAATTGTCATAGTTTTGCATATATGAAGTCCTTTAAAGCTATTTATATTGAGAGATGTAAATCTTACAAAAAGTATGGTGGCAACTTCATTGCTTGTAAAACAACTTTTAATTTAAACCACAAGTTCATACCAATAAGGTTTTCTTTTTCTTTTTGTTTTTTATTGTGAATATACCATACAGAGGGGTTACAATTACATAGGCAAGATAATGAGTACATTTCTTATCAAGCATTGTTGCCTCCTCCTTTGTTTCCTCTTCCCATCCAAGTGGTAAAGTTCATTTTTCGACATAACAACTAAAACATCTTATTGTTACAATGGGTCCACCTGCATCCCTATTTAAACAATTGGTTTTTTCTGTTCCCCTCCACAAATTATATCAACATTAAATACAATGAAAGCAGGGATTATACCGTGGGGGAGGGACAAACAAACAACAAAGAAATCGTCTTATAAATGTTAGAAATAATTTCATGAAAGAAAAAAATTGGGGGTTCATTTCCCTAACATCAACTTATCTGGCCTTTTCTGCTTGTCTCAGACATATATTAGTTATTGCAATTAAGGGAAACCATGGGACCTATATTGCTTTGGGCCTGGCTTACTTCACTTAATATAATTTTTTCCAAGCATTTCCATGTCCTAAAAAATGGGACAATATCATTCTTTCTGAAGGAGGCACAGAATTCCATTGTTTATATACTACATTTTCTTGATCCATTCATCTACTGAGGGGCATCTGGGTTGGTTCCATCTCTTAGCTATGGTAACTAATGCTGCAACAAACACAGTTGTTCTGGTAGGTTCAGTATGGTCTTGTTTGTGATCATTTGGGTAAATGCCCAAAAGTGGGATTGCTGGGTCATAGGGGAGTTCTATGTGAAGTCTTTTGAGGAACCTCCATACTGCTTTCCAAAGTGGTTGAACAAGTTTACACTCCCACCAACAATGCAGTAAGGTTCCCTTCTGTCCACATCCCCTCCAGTATCTGTTGTATTAGAGTTCTTGATTAAAGCCATTCTAACTGGGTGAGGTGGTATCTCAATGTTGTTTATGGAAACATCACCACAGAAACAATCATGATTCAGAACATTATAAGGGAATACTTCTCAAACCTTTATGCTGATACGTTTGAGAACTTGGCAAAAATGGACCTTTTCCTAGCAAATATTGACATGCCAAAACTAAACCAAGATGAGTTAAACCAGCTTAACAGGCCCATATCAAGCATTGAAATAGAAACAGCAGTAAGAGATCTCCCATCTAAGAAAAGCCCAGGACCAGATGGTTTTACAGAAGAATTCTACAAAGCCTTCAAAGCAGAGCTCACACCAATACTCCTCCAACTCTTCAATGAAATTGAAAGTTCACTACCGAACTCATTCTATGAAGCCATCATAACCCTCATCCCAAACCAGGCAGGGACTCATCAATGAAAGAGAATTATAAACCCATTTCTTTGATGAACATTGATGCAAAACTTCTCAACAAAATTTTTGCTAATCGACTTCAACAATTCATCCAAAAAATCATATACCATGATCAAACAGGATTCATTTCAGGGATGCAAAGCTGGTTCAGTTTATGCAAATCAATTAATATAATTCATCACATCAACAAGAGCAAGGATGTTTTATTTTTCATAAATTTATTTAGGCTATATTTCCTTTCTGGGTCTACTTTCCTTATTCCTTACACAAGCAATACATTATGGCCCAGCCATGGGCCGGTGAAGAGAAACAACGCTAAGAAGAGAAAAGAGATATTTTAATATAAGTGTAACTTTTATTTTTGTAGGTCATGGGGCTGAACTCTGGGCCTGGGCACTGTCCCTCAGTTCTTCAGCTCAAGGCTAGTGTTCTATCACTTAAGCCACAGCACCACTTTCAGCTTTTTCTGCTTATGTGGTGCTGAGGAATCAAATCCAGGCCTCATGTATGCAAGGCAAGCACTCTACCAGTGAACCACCTTCCCAGTCCAAGTATGACAAATTTTTATCATAAGAAGAGCTTTCTGATTCTACTTGCAATTAGTATCATTTATTGAGCAAAACCCAAACAAAGTATTTTCTTCAGTCATACCATTTCAGAATCTGGCTCTATTTTTTTATGTTTTTCAATTGTGGCATATTTTCCACACATTATTAATAACATTAGTACATAATAGTAACATCTTCATGACCTAGGACTAAATTACTAAATCTGTGTGTGTGTGTGTGTGTGTGTGTGTGTGTGTGTGTGTGTGTGTGTGTAATGTATATGTATACAGCATGTAACTCAGAATTAGTGCAGATTCTAAAAAGGAATGGGAAAATAAAATGTCAGATACATCCATAGTTCAACATGACATTCACAAAGAATGTCTGAGGATCAAGAGGAAGAAAATTAAAAGGCAGACATAAAGAAGTAAAATAATGTCATCTTCTGATACCACAGGGAAGGAAGCTTAGCAAATTTTGGTAAATATCTATTTAGACAAAGTATTTGAGGACAAAAAAATGTAATTATCCAATTGATAGATTCTAGGGCACGTTAATGACACAAGTAGATTTAAATATGGCATTTTTGTAAAGAGACAAAATATCTCTACTTGAATATTAATTTGAGACTTACCAAATTTAAACAAATTTGGATTATGAAAAACAATATTTACGGTGGGAAAGCTGAACTTCTCCCTCCTTCCTTGGCTCATGCAGATATGTACAGGATTATAAATACAAATATTAAGATAAAGATAAATACAGTTATTTTTGTTTGATTTATTTTGATTTACTTAATTTCCATGCCATAGCTACTCTTTTATAGCACTATACACAGAAACATAGATCTCTTTAACTCCTTGTTTAAGAATATAAAATTTTACAATCTGTGCTTTTAAATGTCATAAATGATATTTTTCCTGACCCTATAACTCCAATTCCTATATTCTATTTACATTATTCTTGTGTGTGTGTGTGTGTGTGTGTGTGTGGTGTGTTTGTGAGACCGACCAGATGAATGTAATGGGCTCACTTCAGTGGACAGATAAATGGGTTTTCATGTCTCTATACCATTTCTGCTTTACAATGATCTAATAGTAATATTTTGTTTTATGTTTGTCGGTCATGAGCTTGAATTCTGGGCCTGGGTACTGTCCCTCAGCTCTTCAGCTCAAGGCTAGCACTCTACCATTTAACCCACACACCACTTCCGGTTTTCTGAGTGGTTTATTGGCTATTTAGCGTCTCACGGACTTTCCTGCTCGGGCTGGGTTTGAACCTCAATCCTCAGATCTCAGCATCCAGAGTAGCTAGGATTACAGGCATGGGCCACAGGCACCCATCTCTACATGTCTTTTCCTTTAATATATATTTTTTACTGTAAAAATACTGTATAGAGGGGTTACAGTTACATGAGTAACGTGATGAGCACATTTCTTATTTACCATTGTTATCTCCTCCTTTGTTTCTCCCCTACATCCCTTCCCTCTCCACCTCCTTAACCCCTCCCCCCCCACCCAACTCCCAGTCCACACCAAGTTGTAATGCTCATTTTCAACAGTGTCTTGTACATCTCCTTGTTAGAATGGATCAACCGCCTTATTTCAGAATTCTGTTATTTCCCTTCCCCTCCCCAAATTAAAACTATATATATATATATATATATATATATATATACATATATATATATGTATATACATATACATATATCAGTATTTGATACCAGTATCAAATACAGTGAAAACAGGGATTATAATATGGGGGGAAGAACATACAAAAGAAATAAAATATCACATAGTACATTATAAATATGTTAAAAAAAAAACAATAGCAAGAAAGTAAAGCCCATTTGTGTCCCTATCTTGCGGTTCATTTTGCTTAACCTCATCTTATATGGTCATATGTACATAGTTTTTGACCTTTTCTGCTTGTCCTAGACATATACTAGTTATAACAAATAAGGGAAACCATGGGACCTATGCTTCTTTGGGACTGGCTTACTTCACTTAATATAATTTTTTCCAAGTCTTTCCATTTCCTAACAAATGGGGCGATGTCATTCTTTCTGATGGAGGCATAAAATTCATATATATATATGTATATATATATATGCATATAGATACCACATATTTTTGATCCATTCATCTACTGACGTGTATCTGGGTTGGTTCCTTATCTTAGCTATGTTAAATAATACTGCGATAAACATAGTTGTGCTGTTGAGATTCCACCTCACCCCAGTTTGAATGGCTATCATCAAGAAATCTTATAACAACAGATGCTGGAGGGGATGTGGCCAAAAGGGAACCCTACTCTATTGTTGGTGGGAGTGTAAACTTGTTCAACCACTTTGGAAAGCAGTATGGAGGTTCCTCAAAAGACTCCACATAGAGCTCCCCTTCTACCTAAAATCCCACTTTTGGATATTTACACAAATGATCTCAAACAAGGGTATACTAACGCTACCGTCTTCACATTTCTTTAAAATGCTTATTTAAAATAAATGTATCTGTTGTTTACTTTGTAAACGATATATATCTAAAAGCATCTATATACTAGAAAAATAACAGGAACAGTGATTTCTACTCTCAGATCATGAAGGTGTACTAGCACAATACATGCATGTGAGTGTTTGTTTATTTAGTGTTATTTTTTCAGTATATTGATTGCCTTGAAAATAGTATGCTTGGTAGTTTCAAAATATTTACCTCACACAGCTCTTCAGTCCCCTGCTGAGAGCATTCTGAAGAACTAATCAATATTAAAATCAAATATAATATACTTGCAAGATGTTCAAATCACCACTTCCTCTGCTCCTTGACTTTGAGCTAATTATGTTAGCCATCTCTGTCTCTGTGGACAAAACCCTGAGCTTTCAATAATTCTGAATTTGTATGTTTTTCTCTTCTCACTTTTTAATTTCTATATAATTTGTCTTTTACCTTTCTTAGTTCTGATTTTCTAATTTTTTAATATGGGTGGAACTACTATATTACTTTATTTTAAAATCACTATTCTTTTTTAATTTATTTTTATTTTTTAATTATAATTTTTATTATAATTTTAATGTTTTACTATGTATTTTTATTGTAAAGATACTGTACAGAGGGGTAATCTGTATCCTTATTTCAACATTTTGTTATTTCCCTTCCCCTCTCCAAATTACACACACACACACACACACACACACACACACACAAGGTGTAGGGCACCGGAATCAACTACAGTGAAAACAGTGGTTATACTATTTTTTAGGGGGTGGAGGACGGTCATGAGGCTTGAACTCTGGGCCTGGACACTGTCCCTCATCTCTTCACCTAAGGAGAACACTCTACTTCTTGAGCCACAGCACCACTTCAGAATTTTTGGAGGTTTATCAAAGAGAAGAGTCTCATGGACTTTCCTGCACCGGGTAGGTTTGAACTGGGATCCTCACATTTCAGCCTCCTGAGTAGCTAGGGTTACAGGTGTGAGCCACCGGCAACCAGCTTTTAGTACTATTTTTAATAATGATACTGTAAGAAAATTGTATTAAGTGAAGTAAGCCAGGTCCAAAGAAACATAGGTCCCACAGTTTCCTTTATTTGCAATAACTAGTATATGTCTAGAATAAGCAGAAAAGCTCAAAATCTATGAACATATGACCATATAAGATGATGCTAAGTGAAATGAACCCCAAGATAGGGACACAAGTGGTTTTATCTTTCTTGCTGTTGTTTTTATGATGTACTTATAATGTACCATGTGATTTTTTGTTTCTTTTGTATATTCTTCCCCCATTGGATAAACCCTGTTTTTACTGTATTTTACTCCAGTGCCCTGAATCTTGTATATACATTTTTCTAAATTGGAGAGGGGAAGGGAAATAAAATGCTGAAATAAGGATACAGGTTGATCCACTGTAGCAATGAGATGTACAAGACACTATGTTGAAAATGAACTTTACATCTTGGGGGGAGGGAGGTGAGAGGATTTGGGGAGATGTGGAAGGAAGGGATGGTAAGGGAAAAACAAAGGAGGTGATAACAATGCTCAATAGGAAATGTACTCATTATCTTACTCATGTAACTGTTTTCCATCGGTACAGTATTTTACAATAAAAATATATACAAAAAAGAAAAATTTCAAAATCATGAGCTAAATGCTCATGTAAAATTTGTGTGAATGTTTCTATCAATGCTATAGAAGCAGAGTCAGGTGAATCAAATTGAGCTCCTGGGCACTGTTATTTTGAATAAATACTTTTCATATTCTTTCTTATTCCAATTGGTTTTTTCCATTAGTGATTATACTTTTGTCATCCAAATTTTAGCCAGTTATTCAAAATGTCTCAATGATTAAGAGAAATTACCACCAAAAATCATTAGAAACTTTGTCAAATATTAATAGCTATTATAAAATAACAATGTATATTCAAACGGCACAAAGTACAAATTTATTATGTTAGTCAGATAATGAAGGTCATTTTGTCAATCATTTTTAAGGTTTTAGTTACCAAAACTTCCACAAAAACTAGGAATATCCTATCCAAAGCCCCAGAAAATTGTTATATTAATTTCATTTTTTTCAATACCCTTGCCTTTAATAGGAAGCAGTAGTATTTCAGAAGGCTGTTATCACCTTCACTGATTTTATTTCTCAACTCTATGGCCAATTATGAAAACACAACACTCTCATTTGGGGGTTAATGTAGCAAAGAAATTGACAGCGATATTTACCAAGCTATGTCAGAAAAGAGGTAGGTAGATTGGTTTGATCCCAGGAGAATGGGACAATCTGGGGACAGAGAAAGACAAAGATGGCTTTAGGATTTGCCTTCCTTTGACTGTACACATTAGCAGGTGAATTCTAAAAGAAGAACTCGTTAAAAAGAGTAAGTTGGAAGGGATAGTAGGAGAAAAACAAAGGAGGGGGTAACAATGCTCTACAGGAAATGTACTCATTACCGTACTCAGGTAATTGTAACCCCTCTGTTTTATAATAAGGCTAAGTTGTGGGGGAAAGATCATCCTTTTTCTTGTAGCCTGCTATCACAGCTAATGTGGCCATATACTTTATCAGTTATTAACCAACATTTGAGACAAAGGTTGTGTCTGGTATTGTTCTGTGCAAGCCCAGACTTGGGTCTGAGTCTTCACTCTAGAAAGTAAAACAACATCAATGCTATCATTACATTCCTCCTCAAAAATTAATCTTTCCTCCCAGTCTTTCACGTTATATACTATTCTCTTAATTAAAGTTCTTTTTAGCTTTCCTACTGTTTCTCATTTCTCATATTCCAGAGATTTAGTCATATAACCCCATACACAGCAAACTGTTTCCTCCAATTTGGAACTTTTCTACCTGCTAGTCTCTCTGCCTGAAATTTCTTTTCCTTCTTTTGGCTTCATGGTGACCTTCAAAGCTATCCAAAGGTCATTTAATATCTCTTTTGGTTTTCTGGTGATACTTACAAGCAAGAGCAAATTACTTTTTTCTTACAGCCCTCTCAATTAAATAAACACATATTTCTCCACAAAGCTCTATGTTATTGCACTTTTTATGAATGTGTTATTTGACTGTCAGCTGGGAATATGAGAACAAACCATACCCTCTTCTTTGCCGTATTTACAAAGTACAGGTTAGGAATGACTACAAAGTGAGGCATTGTTACATATGATACATTTTATTACCTGTCAAAATAAATTGGTATGTGTGGAATGATTGGCTCATTTGCCAATCAGGAATGAAAAAGTTTGGTTCAGAATGCTTTCAAATTATTATACACAGACAGAGATAGCCTCACATCATTCTTCCCATGAAAATGCATTTATGAAAAAGTAATTAAGAGCATTAATAGCTAATGCTGATACGATGATAATTCACCAATATGTCTTGCTCTGAATGCAATGCTCTATGGAACATAGCATCTATAGAATGCTGTAAATAAATTCATAGAAATGTGCAGTTTATATTGCTTTAGTTCTATTATAAAGGAAGTTTGAGAGTGAGAAAATCTGCCTCAGATTTGTTTTGTACAACAAAATAAAATATGTTCAAAGCCATATTTAAGAGAAACCACACTAACATCAATGTTATTTTGGTAGACGTACAAGATTTGGTATTTTACCAAAGTATTTTGGCAATTGTTTTTACTTCATGAATCTTGATTTCTTTCTTATTTTATTATGTTATGTCGGGTGTCAATAAAGATAAAACAACATATATCATGTATAAACAATTATAAAAATAGACATAAATTACAGGTTATATTTTGGTTGTCTCTCTCCAAATAGTGCTTGAGTAACCTTTTGATGAAAGGGAAAGTAAAGTATATCAATTAATTCACAGCTAAATTATACATTGATTCTCACCTTATAATAGAGGAATAGAAGAATAGAATATTGAAGTATACAACACTGTAAATGAAACTCCAGAGAAGATGAAGGATATTCAAAGAAGGAGTGAGCAAATATTTTCAAAATACAGTGAAATAGTTCAAACTACTGATCTAAAAAGTTCAGTTTATCTCAAGCATATGATATGAAGTAAGTCACCCTTGTCAAACTGCAGGCAAACTGCTCAAATGAAAATTGAGAACCTTAAGTGTATTGACATTAACTTATGCAGTATATACAACTATAACAAAAACTATAAAATATTCTCACTATAAACAAGGCAGATATAAAGACAATAACTTTAAAGTAAATAACTTTAAAATATTACAAGAAAAAATAAATCTTTCAGAAAGTTATATGGCCATGAAATTAATTATCTTTCAAAAAATGAAGACATAATAGAATTTATTACCCACAGGATAGAAATATATAAATGCTAACTTATCTGACAGATCATTCAAAGTAGAAACTTCAAGCTATATGTGCTAATGAAATAGTAAGAAATAGAGGTAAATTTTTAGAATATATAAATTTTTTAACATGATAGTATCTGTACTATGGAATCTTGTGTCTAATTTATTTATTTATTTATTATTTTAGCTATGCAGGAAGTTGAGATCTGAGAACTGAAGCTTTAAGCTAACCCCAGGATGACAAATCCTAGAGACTCTTGTCTCCAGTTAATCAACAAAACGTTTAACAAAGTAGGAAAGAAACTTCAAATCCATCCATGCAGGAGTCCTTTGATAGTTTTTATATTATAACAAGTGTATTTTTCTTGATTCCAGCACCTCATTCAGAGAAACATTTTGCAACTAACTAAGACTTAAACAATTTATTCAAGTTCTCCAGAATTCAAGAAATACTGATTTCTTTGCCTGAATGGTGGAAGATGAAAACTGGTATCAAATTTTAATTTGCTATCCAAATGATTAATAAAATTATGACGATTGTTATGCCCAGAATCTACCAGAAAATTATCAAGTTTCAAAAATATTTGTTTTTATAAATAATTTTCCATAACAGAACTCAGTCTATCATAAGCAAAAAGTGCATAGAGTGCTACTAGAATATAAAAGTGTGTAGTTAAAATCCGTAATAAGATTTTGGACTTTATATTATATTATTGTGCATATAGAGCAATCATTTTATGTAGTCAGAAAATGTCTGAAAGTATTAAGGATGTCTATCTCAAGAAGAATTTACATCAGAGACACTAACTGGACTCTCAGCTCATAAAGAGGAATTAAGAGTGATTCTTGAATGTGTCTTTTATTTTGTTTTACCAGAACTGGGTCTTGAACTCATGACTTTGAACTTGCTAGGCGTTGCTCTTTGGCTAGTGTCATATCCTCAGCCCTATGTGTAACTTACTACAAATCTGATTGTGAAGAACTGATCTAAATGTTATCACTGAGTATCAAATTGCTACACTTAAATTAAAAATGCATTTCAGAGCAGGCCTCAGTGGCTCACACCCTTAATCTTAGCTACTCAGGAAGCTGAGAATCTTGTCTTTTGGTAAACTACCAAAAACCAGAAGTAGAGCTGTGATTCAAGTGGTAGAGTGCTATCCATTAGCAAAATAATTTTAGAGACGGTATCACACCCTGAGGAACCAATGCCCCACCCTGCCAACAACAAAGGATTTCCCTTCATTATCATTTGCAGTATTTTTCCCTTTAAATTGTTAAAATGATTTTAATTTTTTCAACATAGACATGATGATATTCATAGTAATTTTTATAACCAATTCTTTTCTAAGTGTATAAAAATTTAATGTAGTCTTGCAATAGTAATTCTAGCAAAAACATATCGTACATAAAACATGAGACAGCATTGAAAGAGAATCAGCCTTTCTGTGTCTGCTTACACTATAATTCTATACATGAACACACACACACAAGCAGGTACATACACAGACATACACATGCCCAGGCACAAACACAAGTGAGTTAATGGAAGTTTTATTGTTTCAGCAGTGGGTCAGACATACATCATTTCTCCACCTAAGTAATTCCAGCTATCCAGATGTCACATGAGACTGTATTGCTGGAGAGCCTAAAGGCCCTGGCATTGCTAAGATTACATGCAAGCCAAAATCATCATGCACCACAAAATATATTTTTCAAGTGATTTACATTAAAATTATCTGTCATTAAAATGATATATTAAAATTATATATTAATACTAATGATATATTATTAAATGTGATTCTGGTATTAATTATGAACATCCACTAACTAAACCTATGTTATCCATAGCAACTATCATGGGCGTGCGAGGATATTGACTTTGGGGAATCCAAAGTTTTATTTTAAGATTTAGAATCTAAAAATCTAAAAGGGTGAAAGGCTGCATGGAATAGGACATATTTTTGGTAATAAGAGACCTTTCACATCCTTCTAAGGCCTAAGGAATCTCACAATCTTGAAAATAGGACAGAAATAGTTAAGTAAATAAGCCTATGCACATATTCCTAATAAAAGAACAATTCCCAGATTAGGAACAAAACATAAGCTCAAATTCTTTTTTTTTCCAGTCCTGGGGCTTAAACTTTGGACCTGGGCTCTGTCCCTCAGCTCTTCAGCTCAAGGCTAGCACTCTGCCACTTGAGCCACAGCACCATTTCCCATTTTCTAAGTGGCTTATTGGAGGTAAGAGTTTCTCGGACTTTCTTGCTCTGGTGCTTTGAACCTTGATCCTCATATCTCAGCCTCTTAAGTAGCTAGGATTAAAGGCATGAGCCACCAGCACCTGTCTTCAAATTCTTACTTAGTTTGCTCAACAAAGTTTTTAAATTACAATGATGTATTGTTATAACAGGTTTGTCAGTTGGTTTGAAAGATAATTGGGTTAGTGTTTATTAGTTTGTTTTAAAGTAAAGCTATTATCAATATGGGAAAGCTATTGCTTTCATGAATATAACTTTTTCACCCCTCCCATTTAGGTTTCTTATGTAAGTATATGATCAACCTAATTCCTAGTTATCATGGAATGGGATTAGTCAACAGGAAAGATTTGCTTATTTCTCTTTTTATTCCCAACAATTATCTTACTACATTCAGAAACATGTAGGTAAGACAGACAATCACAATGTGTTTGGTTTGCCAGTTCAGACCTCTGCTGGAACCATGTCTCAGCAAAGGAGTAACAGAGTACTCATTGAAGAAAGTGTCATTCCCACACACCAAGAAGCTGCACGGACCCCAGTGGACCTCCTAGCACAGTTGTTCCCCAATTAGGATGCATTCTTTAGTTGTGTTCAAAGACTAATTCAAATTCTCTATGGTTTTTTAGATTTGTCCCCAACAATTCTGTAAATACCGGGATCAAAGTGAGTTGGCTAATTTCCTTTTATTATCTGCTGCTTAATCATGGTCATCCTTGAAGACTGAAGCTAGATGTTGATATTTGCTTAAATGGCAAGTTTCACACAAGCCTGTATTTCTATAAAATTTGTAACAGTTTTCTTTACAGAATTAGAACAGTCCAACATAAACCCAACCATTACAGTTTATATAAGAAAATACAGTAATGTGGAAGTGGAGTTTTAAACTGGAATAAAAATAGACACTATTAGGGCTTGTCAGTAATGATCATTTCTTTTACAAGTCTCAAGAGGCCCTCCCTGGTGAGATCTCATGCTGATATTCTGTATCAGCTCACCTTGTACAAGTGGTATAAAGTGTGCATAAAGCAGAAACCAATTTTATTATAAAATTTTTCATTGCTGAGATTGACTCACAATTGGCTCATTTTCTTGTGGGTCCCAAAGGATAGCAGTCACACAGTGTTATTTAAGCAAACTCATTACTGTGCAAGCAATACCATGTAAACCTTCCATCTAAAACAAAACCAGATTGTGTAATAGCGATATCCTTTTTTAAACAGTCTAAGTCAAAGAGAAATCAACTGTCATTACAGCAGAAATTTCAATTTCTTATAAAGAGTTAATATAAGCATTAAGTCAAACATGGTTTGACTGTCTGGCTTTGTAATCCTTTGAATGTTTCAGTATGGTTTGTTTAATTTTAATCTACACATTTTTGAAAGCTTGCTATTTAATAATAAGTGATTTAGTAGATACTGTAACAGAACTGGCACTCAAACCGAGTCCCTCTGGCTCTAAATTTGGATTCTCATATAAAGCTACTATGGTCTTTTGGTTCAATAACAATATTTACTTGATTGTGAATTCTATGTAATCTAGAAATAACATGGAAAGTTAAATATTCATTCCAGATTCCAGAATTCTTCTTGTTTGTAATGGTTGGAAACTGAGTTTTGAAAATTTAGCAACAATTCATGCTTAGCTTTAGAAGACATTAGTCCCTGGATAGATATGACATTTATATCTGGTGCCTGGCTGTGGTCAACAGGGCTGGGACAAGATGAGAAGTTCTATTGTTTTAAGCAAGAAAACATATGATTTTGTCTCTCCTAAAAGGGAAACCATCCTCTTGTGCTTAGGCTAAATTTCCTATGTTACAATCTTGCCTCTCTTATTTACTGTCTGTATGAGTTTCAACATGTTTCTTAATCGTTCTAAGACTGAAGTTCCCCAACTAAAAATGGGTTGTCTGCACAGCAGACATGAAAAAGGTAAGAACAACTCTATGTAATGATAGTGCAATAAGAGAAATGATGAATGCTAAATTCTAGATGAATGCTAAATTCTGGAACAACAACAAAAAACACCTTTTTAAAGCCTATAAGAGCTACTGGAAAAGAACTAGATTATGGGAAAAGTTGATCAACATGATTAAGTTATCAGAATTTCCAAGTTTCCATTTAAGGATTAGATCCCTACTGTTCCACAGAAACTGGAAGATTATACTCCCAGTGGCTTAAGAAAGATATTCCTGGGTTGTAAAACTAGCAAGAGGCTTAGAGATTTACATCTCAAAAGGGTGGAAGAAAATCTAAGCTATTAACTTTTAAATAAATGTTCTTTAAAAAGTAAAAAGAGCTTAGGGACCTAAAGAAAGAAAGAGGGAAAAACATCTTACCTAGTAGTAGTCTTCTCGTCTTTATAACTTGGAAAGATAACCTTTCTTAACCTATCATCATTGCTGGTGAACACTTATATCTGCTAGTGGGTATTTATCAATCCCACATTAATCTCTGGTGTCTATCCTGTAACTACAACTCCTACCTTAGTCCTTGCCAGCAGTCACAAGTTTAGGGCACGTCATTGCATTCTGCCTCCACTTTGTCTGCACAGGTCATTTTTCCATCATCTACTCTGGTCTCTCCAGAGGTCATCTAGACCAAAGATTTGGAAACTGTCTTGCTTAGTAATTCTTTTAACGTTTTAGTATGTTTTTCTGACAGCAAACATAAACCAAATAATATACCAAGCAGATCTAGTTATTAAGTAATCAGGTCCTCAATAAATGTATTAGAGATTAAAGTAGAAAAATCACCTTCTAAATATTATTAAGCATATCATGGATCCATTTGTGACTTTGGTTCTTGATACATGTCACTACTCTCAAATTAGTGGATTTCCCATATGAAGGATTATGTGCTCACACCACTAGAACTGACTGGGAAGTCACTTTACAGCCCAGGTTGGACTCAGATTTGTAATCTGCCTGCTTCAGCCTCAAAGTGTCGGTGATATGGGCATGCAATATCACATTTGGCTTTTCTGAATTTTTAACAATATTAAAAATACATGCGTTATCTACACATACATTAATTGCATAGTGTTTCAAACTGGTTGAATGAATGTGTCTCCCCACATGTTTCTCTATCCTTTTGGGGGAACCACCAGGATTCTATCATGCAGGATCACTCTAATGTCCTTCCCTAATACTCATCTTCTCAGAGGTGCTATCTCTAAACAGCTTTGTTAGATAAAGCTTCAATCCTCTTAATACCAAACAACATGGATTACATTTCAACACCCAAAATCTTGAGGAATATACTCAAATCATACTCAAACTATAATTAAGTTCAATTTTAAATTGAACCTCTCAAGATGAACGATAACCATTGCTTTTTTTCATAGAATGCCTAGGATATACTTCTGCCTTTATTTGAGTCTAAAAACTAAATACAAAACTATAGTCACATGAATCTCTCTCATGAGAAAAATACATATTTTCTCATCACACTCACCCAGCTATTACAGAGTTTGTAGCAACTTATATGTGTGGTCTATGAACTTGTTTCATATTTACCTGTGTCAGCGATAATGAATGATACTCAATAAAATGAAAGAGCAAGTTAGAAATAATAAGAAACACTGTAATAAATATACCAAAACTTCCACATACATGAACAGGAATGACTGTGAAGCTTTGTGATACATGAAATAACCCATCAATTTTGTAAACTGACATTGTGTCTCCTGTGGGATTAGCTGCCCCTCACAGATATTGATTAAAATAAAGGTGATTAGTAAAATATATATGACTAAGTGTTAGGTTTATTTATATAATCTAGACCTGGTTCTTCAAATAAACAGGATAAAAATACTTCCAATAACTCATTTGAGGGAAGCACAGTTTTCCAATCAATCAGGAGAGATGAACAGTCAGTGAAATAGGTCTAGGAGCTGCGGCATAATTAGCTTGTTTTGAAAGCTTGAATGAACCCCAAGTATCTGGAATCTGGCCTTGTAAATGTATTTCTTCAGTTAATTGGTATAGAAACATTTAATGATATCCTCAAAATTCTTCTGTTCTCCATACTAAAGCAATATGATTTGTTTATTCAATTTGTTGAAGTCAGTGTGTTTATGCATAATGAAGAAAATAAAAACCAGCCCATACTAATAGGAAAAATGTGAAAACCATATCCAAATATGCAACTTAATGATGCTAAATTAAAAGGAATGTTAGAATCTGCTTAATTATAGACATCAATAATGTCAGTAGCTTCTCAATAAAATTTGGGACAAATTGATCATCAAGTTTTTGCCACAAGGGATCGAAATTTTCCCTGCCCCAAGCAATCCAATCCAATGTCAAACATCTTAAATATTAAAATATTTTCCCATTTATCATGTAGCTATGAATTATATCCATTGGCCTCTATATCCAAACGTGCACATATACATACCCATAGCACCCTCAGTCACACAACTTATTAATAGCATGGATGAGATAGCAACTTGTTTAAAATTATACTCTAAAAAAATAGGAAAAAGTTTCTTGGTTAGATAAGCTTATGCATATTGGACTTTTTACAATAACATCAAATATTTTATTAAACAGATTTTGTTGTTTTGGAATTTGTAATTGTTAGTACTTCTGTATGACAGCTCCATCCATATGACAATGTATCTAATAAAAAGAAAGTAAGGAAGTGCAAACGCTTAATTTTGGATCCTGGTAGTAGAGGTTTCTCTCTGTAGTTGGCTGCGTCCATTGCTTTAAGCTTGTGGTGAGGCAGAGCATTCTGGAGGCAGAGGGCATAGTGAGGCAAAGCTACCCATCTCGTGGTGACCAAAAAGCAAAGAGGCAGGGAGGAGCCTGGGACAAGACGTATCCTTCAAAAGTGAGCTCCAGTTTTCTCCCACTAGGCTTATTTTAGCCTAAGATCAATGGAATCACCCACTTACAGAGGGGGCCTGCCTTTCCCTTTGTGTATTTGCGCTACTGAGATTTTGAATTCGGCCTTCCTTCATCTCCTTTGGCTTGCTTGATCGATTGGGGCTCTCTTTTGCTCTCATGCTTCTGACATGAGTTTCTATTGATTGGTTTTGGGATGGAGTCTCATGGACTTTTCTTATTGGATTGATATCAAATTATCATCCTCTGGATCAACCTCCTGAGCAGGTGTGAGTCACTAGTACTTGGCTTGTATAACTTTTATTATGTTTTCTTCACCTTATACATAGTAGATTTTTATTACATACTTATTGATATGCCAGATATGCCTTAATCTGCTTTTGAGTGTACCTTCACAGTGTATATAAACATTCCTGAGTTCTTTTTAAATTTAAAATGTATTTGTTTTAACACCAAATGCCATGATGAATTATACTTTTGTCTCTAGCTCTCTTTTGAATGTATTGGACAAGCCAACCAAGTTCCAATCCTGAGAACAAAAGAATCTTAACCTTTTAACTATGAGAGAAACACGGAGACAAGAGAGAGAGAGAGAGAGAGAGAGAGAGAGTAGTAGAGAGAAAGATGGCTAAGTATCTAGAAAAATTTCCACAGTGAAAAAAAATAACAAATTTATCTACAACTAAATAAAACTTGGAACATAGGAAACATGGAACATTTTATAATGTTTCATTTTCCTTTCTATGACTAACCCATGATTATGGCTACAACACTAAATCATGAAATCCTGCATCTGAGCAATGACAATGAGAAAATTTTTACCCATTCCCATTGGCCGATTTCATTAACTACTCAGCCATGTGCATATTTGAGATAACATACTCTGTAAGTCCCAATGGTTCCGAAGCATTCATTTTGGTAATTCAAATATAATTACATAATTATTAAAGTTAATGCTGAGTTTAGAAACACTGCTAAATAACAATTCCAACATTTTTTTCTAAAGCACTACTTTTATTTTACAGTAAGCAATGTGAGGATTTGGTTTGATGTGATGAGAACTGTCATTGTTGTCTTTTTTTCAAAATTGTGGTTAAGTCTCTTAGTGTTTGGGGCCACCTGTTAGCCAGTCCCAATTAGATGCGCTGTCTGATTAAACTGTTCTCTCTAGAACCATTCGGACAACATCATTAGTGCTTCAGTTTATGGTCACAGAGCAAACTGCCTTGCAAAAAAGTCTTGACAGCTTAGAGGGAAACCCGTTTGGACACACAGGACCTATGACTCAAAATTGTGCACGGCTGCAAAGTTTTGATTGCATGAATTATACATGAGGAGTGACCAGCCATTTTTGTTCAAGGATGTTAGCCAATCAGCACAGGTGCAGGAGAGAAAGTAAATTTTGGGAATGGAAAAATCATAACTCAGAAAAGCATTTCTTTTGGCCCTGCCAGCTCAACATATGACATTATAAATCTTTACTGAGTCCATTATACTTCTTTAGACTTCTCAGGTAGACTCAGAGTGGAATAAATAGTTGAGGGAAGGATGGAAGAATGGAGAATGAAATCCACAAGATGCTTTCAAATGGTTGCTTACTTCAAGGGGTTATATTATATATGATAGATGTAGGCTGAGCTCTAAAAACTTGTCATATCACTTTGCTAAAGAAAAATGTCTATTTTGTACAGATTGTCCCTTCTGCCACCTGTTCATTTTAGTACACCGTGTGATTTTACTTCCTTTTTATATTTCCAGTTTAGTTGACAGTCAAGAATTGAAATGGCTTGCCCATGTAATTGTAACTTTTCTGTATGGTATTCTCACAATAAAAAATAAACTAAAATAAATAAAAACAAACAAAAAGTTAATAAAAAAAAAAGAATTGAAATGGCCAAGCACAGGTGGATCATGCCTTTAATTCTAGCTACACAGGAGGCTGAGATTTGTGGATTGTAGTTCAAAACCAGCCCATGCAGGAAAGACTACCAGACTCCAATTAAACACTGAAATGCATGAACTGCAGCTGTGGTCCTGGGAAGAAGAACACTGGCTATGAGTGCAAGCCCTAATCCAGGGGCTTAACCTCTTTAAAAAGAACATCAAATGTTTATGAATATAAGAAGAGTAAGAAAAACTAATGCTTATGGATGAGAATAATGCATAAATATTGACTTATTTTAGGAAGGAAGTTTGGTTACTATTAGGAATAACTCTACCACCCCACTTGCATTTGAGGAGGTTTTCAAGCATAAAATCAAACAGGGGTAAGTTTACCGTTGATAAATTGTATAGTACAATTTGTAAAGAATCCGATATATATCCTACAAAATTAAGAATAGTGAGGGAAGGTGTGAGAAGGGGAGGGATGGGTGAGAATGTTTAAAGGGATGACATTGATCAAGATATATTGTTCATGAACTGTGTTGTTAAATGACATCTCCTTTGTACAGCTACTTAAAGATAATAATGTTTTTAAAAAAATAAGTAGATAGAAGAGAAATAATGTTTCTTCATTCTCTTTTTTAATCACCTTTTATTAAGGACAATAGCCCCATCTTTGTTATTTAACATTTACTTTAATATCATTTTCTATCTTATTCTGAGTTATCAGCATGTTGTACAAGGCTGTGCACAAACTGAGACACACTTTGAAACCCACCTACTTCCTTCCCAATGAGGCAGCACTGAGGTTTATAGATGAATGTTTCAGGGTCACCATCAAACAAATAGGCAATGCTACTGGTTTAAAGACAAAAAGAAGCCAGAAAAAGAAAACTATGTATATATCAGGGCTGATAGTTTGTTTTAGAGTAGACCCACCTCCTCTTTAAAGTAATTCCCATTCTGTTTATGGTAGATTGTTATAAAATGAGGTCCAGCACAGTAAATTAATTCTGATATGATTGCATTTTAGCCATAGCCATATTTCTTATAGAAATCTTGCCAGAATCAGCCATTCATTTCCTAATAAAATCGATTTCCCTACCCTTATTCTTGCAGCTTATTTTGTTCTCTCTATTCTTTTAAAGGAAATCATGTACTTTCCAAAAATAATCTCTCCAAGAATGACTACAACCACATAGACAATAGTAAATCTTTCTCATTAAGTAAGAACACAGATGAAATTCAATTTTAATGATGCCATTAGAATAGTTTCCAATAAAATGATCTTTATATGCCAGTAGATATGTCCTGAAAACAATATTTAGTTCTCAGCATCATAAACAGCCTTTATCATGAAAATATTTCCCAGCAGTTAAAACTAGTTAGCACTGTTTCCCAAATTCTCTTCCTTTTTCATCCAACAACCTCTGGCAGTGGGCCACTTGTAAAAGAAAAAAATAAAGGCACCTGAAGCCAATCATTGAAGCAGTGCTTATGGATTGGGCAAAGTAGTGTTAGGCGTCTGCTCTACTGAGGCTCTCCTTTGAATCCTCTCACCAGCTCCAACCCCTGTGCCTCTGTTACCTATCCTTCTAACAATGTATGGTTTGCAGGAATTTACCTTGTCTCAATGACTATATATTTCTTATTCAAGAATTTCATATTTTTACATTGTCAAGTCTGGGGAATTCAAAGTTCAGTTAAACAGACTTCTCCTGATATCAGTTTGTGCTGAGGTCTTCAGTTATTTTTTTATTATTTTATATTATTTTTATAATATTTTATATTCTATCTAGACTCCAGGTATCACTCCATTTTCTATAATGTGACATGAATATTTTCCTACATGCATATATATTTATATATTTTATATTATATATACATATGCTTTACAAGTACACACACACATACATACATACGTACATACATACATATACCCACACAAGCAGGTAGACATGACTTTACTTCATTACTTTGGCAATAGCTTGGTAGTATTGACTGGCTGCACATCCTAAGGGGTATAGTTAAAGATGTCTTTATACCATCTCCATATTAACCCTTTAGATTTTTGCTATGATTAGTTCTATGTTCCTCCTTTTTCTATGAAGACAGAAGAAAAAGATCTCTTCCTTCTCAGTCTCCCTTTCCTGGTATTCAGCTCTGTTTACCTCCAACTACTAGTTATGCATCCTTTTCCCACTCAAATTCCAGAATCCATTCATGTTGTTTCCCTGCAATACTACAGTCTCCTTTTGGTTAAAAAAATCTTTAGATGTGTCACAGACTTCTATAAGTTTTCTATGTTGGAGTACAAGCACTTATTTTCATGGGTAGGCTTACAATCGCTTTGTCTCTCTATGCTTCTTGTGTGGCAGAATACATTGCATAGCCATATTGACTATTCCCTGTAAACCTTGATCTCCAAGGGAAAAAAAATCCTCTCTGGCCCCATGGGCTCCATGTGACTCTCCTTGTACAGGGGGATGTTAGTGAACATGACAAGTTCTAAAATATGCACATGCCTTTAGGCAAGTTTTCTTGGTCTCTGGTATCTTGCCTTAAAAAGGGCTTTCCCCCAGATTGCTTCTGTCTCATCACTGCTAACTCCAGAAGGCGCACACTCAAGCAAACATAAGCCTACAGTCTTAGAAGCCAAGGCAGCCCTCTCCAGAGTTTGAAACAGATATACCCCAGCTGACTCACAGATGTATGAATCAGAAATAAGTGTGTCTTGTATGTGTCGTCGAGATTTCTTTGGTTGTTTGTTATGTAACAAAAACTGAATAGTACAAAATTGGTCCTACAAGTCTGGAGTTGTCATAATTCAAACCAAAACTATGTGGCAGTCATTGTAGGAACTGGCAGGAGGGGGAGAAAAATGGTTACACGAAGTTGAAACCAAAAATCTGGATAGTGTAGTAACAAAACATTTAGTGAAATGGACTCTTCAGAAAAAGTGTCTATTGAATATTGTCAAGGTTGAGCCAGGAAGTTGGAAGCAGTCGCTTAAATGTGTGAGATGGTTGTTATTAACTCCACATAGAACCACAAGAAGAGAGGGGCAGAGTGGAACTGACTGTTATAGGCCATTATCTGAAATGGTTGACAAAAGTTTCTAAGAAATCAATATTCAAGATTTTCTTTAAATGATTTTATTCATGAATTTGGTGATATTATCTATGAAATCAATATTATATTACATGGTGCTGTTCTCATTTACTTATGGTACTGCTTCATGCACTCATTTTACTTTTGCACAGAAGACTTTCTCCAACATACACATAGGATTTTATATACGTGGGCTTTATATGCACACATCTTTGTGAATATAAGATTGTATTTCCTTAACTTTTAATAAACTAACCCTAAACAAATCCACATATCTGGGTTCACATGCCTTGTGAACTGTGCAAGCATTGGTTCCATTTTGAATATGAGGACCTGTTTTATTTTCATTTCCCTGCATTCTCAATCCCAATCTCTATGCATCTGCCAATTGCCACTTCTATCTCTTCAAAACCCAATCCCTTCAAAAGTGGCTCAAACTCCACATGAAGAACATAACATACACCAATCTATCTTTAGATCCAATTTATAAGAAAACCAGCATTTGTTGCAATGCTAGGATTACAGTATTTTCCTATATTCATACAACTCTCTCTCATTCTGCCAATAATAATTGTGAATAATATATTAAATAATATATATTAAATATAATAATGTATTAAAAATAACCAATTGAAATATTAGTGCCCTTTTTTCTCTCTTTTTCTCTTTCTTGCTCACTCATCAACAAATCCCTGGAGAATATTTCTTGGAGTACACATCTCTAATCCCAGATTCTAAGATAGTGAGACTGGAAGATCCAAAGAAATCCAAAATGAGACTAGGTAACAGAGAGAGAAAGAGAGAGGGGGGAGGGAAAAAGGGGGAGAGGAAAAGAGGAGGGAGGGAGGAAGGGAGAGAGGTCCTTTGATTTTTCTCATTCTTGAACATGTTCTGTAATATTCAGTTCAATAAATCATTTTACTTCCTTTGACTACATTGATCTTTGACATTTGAAACAGTTATGCATGTAAAGCTATAGCATAAAGTTCAAAATACAAAATGGTTATAAAATATCCATTTTAACACAATTTAAACTAATTTCACTTATTCAAAACACTTTCGTTCAAATATTTACTTAACCAATCGCTAGCTTTTCTATTCACATGGTTCCTAGCATTTGTAGCCATGTTCTCTAACAGCACAAAGAAAGGCTTCCTGTGGGGAAAGTTAGGAAGTGTTGAATAGATCTTGTTAACTTCTAACGTCAACTGCCATTTATTCTCTCATTCCTTCTCCTTTGCTATTTACCAGATGAGAAAAGCTCTTGACAGATTTCTAGCAAAAAAAAAGTCTCACAACAAACAATCACCTCAAGTCACAAATTTATGACTTTTAAATCAGTGGTTGAAAGAATGAGGCTTTGTCATATTCATTGCAATGTGCATGTGAAATGATGAATACAAAATCCTGGATACAAAGATCGACGTGGTCTTACAGGATTTCTCACATCCATGCTCAAGACCATGCTGCAGCATTCTAGTTAACCTACCCTGGGTTTCCAGCAAATCCTCGTGAGACAATGCTCATCTTTACTGATACCATGTTTCAACCTCAGTTCTACCATGAACATGATTCTGATCCTGGTTATATGGTTCCATGCTGTTGTTTTCTTTCATAAGACACTCGTCAGAATCCTTTTGATGTTCTACCCCCCCTCTGCTCTGTCTATCCCACACTGATCTTCTCACACTCACTTTCCCACCTGTCAACACACTCATCCATAGATATGCAAATATTAAATCATTCCTATCATGAAGACAGCTGACATCTTTGATAAGTAGCCAAAGTTCGTCATATAAAAAAAAATTTCAAGACACACAAGGAGAAGGAGGATTTAAATGGATAAGTGAGATTACCACAGGAAAAATTATTTGAAAATATCATGAAAACATCAAAGAAATTGATACTAGGGTTGAGTGGATACAAAGCTCAACTTCACTTTAGAAGGGCATTTGAATTCTATATTACTTAGATTTTGTTTGGGGGAACAATGATTAATGCACAGCAAAACTGAACAGGAAGTCACTAATATAATGGGGTTTGTATATTCCACAGATTTTGAAAAATGTGTCACCCTGACTTTGGAAGTGTTATACCATTTTGTGATCTCACCAGTAATAATTGAGTCCATAGCCTCACCAGAATTCAGTGTTTTCAGTCCTTAAGACATTTGCCATTCTCACAGAGATACAGCAGTATCTCATTGTGTTTTAACACTATGTATGTATGTGGATCATTATTTCATGGACTTATGTACTATCTGTACATCATCTTTTTAAGCCATTTGAATAAACTTTGTCATTTTTATTTTTGAGTTTGAAATATTTTTAGTATGTTTTGGGTAACTATCCTTTGTCATAAATGTCTTTACATGATGCTTCTCCCATTCTGTGGCTTGTCTCTTCATTCAATTTGACAATGTCTTTCCTAAAGAAGACTTCAGTTTTCATGAAGTCCATATGACATAGCAATACACAACTTGCTCTCAATCTTTTTCTCTCTTAACTTTTAAAGCTTTAATTATTTAGTATTTCATATATAAGTCTATGTTGCATTTTGCCAGTAGCTTGATAAGGCTGCAAATACTTTGTATAGATAATTTGAGGGGAGGGGGTTGGGGGATATTCTACCATAATTTCTCAAAAAAACCCTTCATTTTCTCTATTGAACTGCCCTTGTTCTTTCTTTTTTTCAAAATTATCTAGCTCTAAGTACATGGTTCTGTTTGGGGGCTCATCCTTCTGGTTCCACTAATCTACTTTGCAATTATTTTACCAATATCAAACTGTTTTGATTACTGAAGCTTTAAGTAAGTCTTGGCATCAAAGTATGTCAATCTTTTGTTCTAATTATTTTATAATTAATTCCTTATTCTTGGTCTTTTGGGGGTTTTTTCCCATCCAACTTAAGAATATTCACAAAATAATTTACTGGGTTGTAGGTGGAGATTGTTCATTTAACTATTGCTGAATTGTTCTTCTCAACTTTATTTTCAGCTATGGACATTTAATATCTACCAGTGGTGACCCAGCTAGTTCACAATTAGAGAATGGAAAGGGAAGGCCCTCAATTTGTAGGTACTATGGCAGTATGACTTGTTAATGGCTGCCATATAACTGTATTCATGCCATGTTCTTAAAGATCATCTCAGGAAGGAAAACTAGAAAGTATTTTCACAAACAATGGACTAAAGAAAATACCAGCACTCTCACTCTGTCATTGGCACCATTATTTCAAAACAATCTGAATTAACTGAAGTTTACTAAACTACATGAAGATAGCTAAAACTATGTATTTCAAATGACTGAATGTTAGCAATAATTGGACTGATGTTAAAATGTAGCCACAATATGAACCATGTGTAGGATAAGTATGGAGATACCTTAATGAGGAGGAACAGGAAAAGAAAAAAAACATTATGGAAATTCAAAGGCAAAAATTTGCCATGAATAACTATTCATGTGAAATAATGTCCTAATAATGAAATTAACATATAGCAAGGCACATTTGTATCTATGCTAATTGAAATCCTTCAAAGGCATTATAATTGTTACTTAAAAGAATTATTGCATTTTTTGGCTTGAGAAAAGAAACTCACTAAAAGTGGACTTGTTAAACCAAGTGTGATGCAGAAGAAATACTTTGTTTCCCTTTTGCTTCCTTTATTCATGTACAATTCTGTTTGGGCACATATATTATCTTCTGGGTTTCTCTTTATGATGTGATTTATTTCTAATTGCACTATGTTTATCACAAATCACAGACCAAGGAAATCAGCATCTTTCCTTTGTTTAGAGGAGCAAATAACAGTAGAACAGCATGAAATACAAATGCAAAACACAACCCACAAATGCGATCATGTTTTAGAATTTAGCTCATGCAAAAGTTACCACTTTCCACATTAACAAGGAATCTTTTTGAAGTAACATAGGAAAAATTGACTTTCAGTTAAGCCTAAAGCATATACAAATCAAGCCTAATTAGTCCAGTCCCCTAAATATGATCTGCAATTATGAGATAAATCTACCCACAGAGATTTATTAAACCTTATCATTTTTTGAACTGAAACTTCAATGACTCTGCCTTTAGCTGCACCCTGCAGTGACTGGCAAGGTTTTCCTAATCCTTCTGCTTCCCCAGGTACAATTTCCAAACAAAATTCAGTAAGAAAACATATTTTTGTGTTATTGCCACTGGAACTAGATTTTTGTCACTTAGTTCCTTTTTATTTTCCTCTCCTATAGTTCTGCTCTTCCATTTTCCTGAGCAATGACAACTACAAATACACAGTGGTAGCTCCACGTTTGTTTGACAGAGGAATGTGAGTTTGTTGCTTCTGGCAGCCAGCTAATGCACTCACAAAGGTAAAGGCTGTGCACAAGGCACAAAATCATTCCATAGGAACAAAACTGTGGCACTAAAATCATGGCATTAAACAGCATTCCTGATCACTCTGCTAATAGGATATCCCAAATTGTGAAAGAATCATCACTTGGAGTGATAGGCAACCCATAGAATTGTTCTTGAGGAAGCTGGGCGCATACAATAGTCTGTTAGTTCACCTTGTGAATCTTTCTAAAACAATGCCCATATCTGCTTTTGTTGATCAGGGAATAAGTCTCCCTAAATATTTAGCAATAATTTCAAGAAAAAAATTATTTTCATAATATTGAGCTTTTCCTGTTGAGTTATGCAGAGGTGACTATCACAAATTGACTTTTTCTCTCTTAGGAAGACAAAACTGACCCTGGTTTGTTTATTTTTTAACAAACCACGTGCTTTTAGTTGTTTTGTGGACTGCTGTGATGTGAATGCTTCTATTTGCTGTCTTGTAAAGTATCTACTAACTAACCGAAGTCAGAGCCAAAGCAAATTCCTAATGTAATGTAATCAGAATATTAGAACTGAGCACATGAGTATAAACCATTAGACTGAGAACATGTATCTCAATAAAGGCATTGCGGACTAATCAACAGACATGTTATTATGAAGATGAGTTTCTCTAATTTAGCAATTTAACACATTGATGTTTTTATGCACTAGTGTGTCTATCAGCACTGTTGGATGGTCTTTTCCATCCATAGAATCCTGTCAGCTTTATCAAGTCAAGATTTGATACTAGTTTTTTAGGCAAGTCACATAACAGCACACAATGTGCATAGACTGTCTATTCAACCAATGTTGTTATTTATTGTGATGATGATGCCGATGAGGATAATAATAAATCTTTTTGTTTCTCTCTAACATTATCTGACCAAAGACAAATCTGAAGAAATTGCAGTTGTGTTCAGTATAGACTTGGCCATCCCTAGATAACTTAGAAGACTAGATATAAATTCCATTCACATTGTATCTTCCCCTGTACAAGTTGTATTAGTTTAAAAATTGGAACATGTAATAGATGCTGTAGATGCTGAAGACTTTGATGTCTGCTATTACTGGTGTATATTGATTGACTTTTTTTTAGACTTCACTAGCATTTTAAGTCTGAGAGCACACAAACATTAGTAGAGAAAAGTACTGAAGGCAGAGTCACTCTACAAACTACTGGATTAGAAAAACGATCTGGTGCTCTGACATTTGTTGTCACACTTCATGCATTTTTCACAATCTCCCATAAAACACCAATTCTTAATTTTGTGTTTTATTGAAGTAAATTAAATATTTATTGAATACAACTGGCACTGTGCTAAGTAGTGGAGACATGGAAGGCAGCAAGTGAAAATAATAACAATTTTCACACAAACAGGAAAAAAAAGAAAAAAAAGATGCAGAAAAGCAAAACTTAAGTTTATTGTATTCAGCCTTGAATGCCAAGGACCACAAGTGCATCTGCGATGAATGAAAGAATATCTCAGACACTCTTTTTGCTGTGGCTCCAGTCTCCACTGCGTCTGTGTGATTCTCACCCATCAAGAAAGCAAGATCTTTTTCTGTCATGCTGCTCCAGAACTCCATCTCCCACGTGAAATGTGAAGTCTACCTTTCCATCCTCCCAACCTGGACGTAAATGGAAAAAGAAAGAACCTGGTTTGACTAACAATGTGTATGGTTCTCAAAGCACATTTTAATTCAGTGTTGAACTTACTCTATTGGTGGAGGAAATCATATATTAGTTACGACACGAATAGTGAATACATTCAATCAGTGTTTGATTCTCCCAAGGAAATGGATTGAGAAGACATTGAATCGTATCTAGTAACTGTGGGAAGGGTATGTGGATTCAGCTAATTATAGATGAGGGCACACGTGTCTCAGGCTGGGATATGAGGTTGGGAAGATAGGAGATGAACAGATCATTAAAGTTCTTCCTTATTCCCTTTATTGTATTTCAAGTTTATTCTCTAGTCTATAGAAAGGGGTAAGTATAGAAAGGGGTAAGATAAGCAAAATTTCGTCTTAGCAGAACTGAGATGGAGGTATCATGGGAAAACAATATAGAAATAAGGAGATCAGTGTAGCTATCACTGTGATACACGTGAGAGGTAATAAGGTATTGAAGCAGAGAAGTGAAAAGAAAGATGAGAAGCTAGGTATAATTAAGTTACTCTAAGAGGGATCTGGCAATGTGGAGAACAGTATTCTCAAGAGGTAAAATACAGCAGTTTATTAGAAATATTGCAGTAGGAAATTCCAAAGGAGAATATATCCAGCATGAGCTGTTACACTTCTATTCATATTGTGTATAGATAAATATGTCCAGTGAGGTTTTTCCCCACTTAGATTTTTACCACTTGCTTATAGACTGCTACTAGCAATAACATGGTGCACACAGCAGAAAGAACAGTGAAGCAAAAGAAACCAACCAGGGGTAGCAACACCAAGGCAGATACATTTTGTAAAACAATTCTGGTGTTGTGGTTGACCTACAGTTTGATATAACAGAGAATGGTACCCAGCAGGCACTTCCCAAATCTAAAGGAGTTTTCTCCCACATCTTTTAACAATTTTAGTTTGACATATACATCTACACTCAAATTACTATCTTGGCTCTTATTAGTTTTTTTTTAATTTAATTTTATTTGTGAACAAACTGTACATAGGGGTTACAATTGCATGGGCAGGATAATGCGTACATTTCTTACCAAGCATTGCAGCCTCCTCCTTTGTTTGCCCTTCCCATCCCTTCCCAGC
>NW_012267373.1:2671674-2783815 GCF_000151885.1 Dipodomys ordii | reverse complement strand
GCTGCTGGCTGGTGCTCAGATGTGTATTCTTGCCTTGGCTTTCTCTCACTTGTCTAACTCTCTGTCCTGTGATGGCACACTTGGTGTGTTTCTCTGGCTTAGGACTATTCACTGGAACTCTAAAACTGCTTTCTATGCGAGAGCTTGTTCAGCTTCCAGCTTCTCCTCCGCCATCTTGTCGCCTCCCGGCTCTTATTAGTTTTGTGGTTCCTGGAAAAGCCTTCTTGTTTCTTAGACAACTCTGTAATTATGGACACATAGATAAGACATTATTCTCAAAGAAGTGCATAAGAGTTGAGAGTTCCAGGTACTGGCTGCTTGGTTGTGCCTTCTTTCATGCTACCTAGAGTGTACTTCTGCTTTCACTTAAGTTTGCTCTGTCAGACTCTTCTCTGTATCCCACCTCTTTCTTTGGTGAGACCAAGAGCCTGCCTTTCATCTCCAGTGATATTAAGACACATATGCCAGTGTTTAGATTCTAGCCACTTCAAGTTAGTTTCTACCATTATTCCAACTAGCAAGGACTGCTATGTAGACGCAATCTTCCATCAGTAGTAGCATTTTAAAAAGCACCATCCCTAGTATTAAAAGAAATTTAACCAATGTCAACACTTAATAGGTGAACCAACTTAATTTGGGCATTGTTTTATCAACTTCCCAAAATAGTTAAAATTGGAACACATGAGGTGTATTGCTGAAAAAATTACCACCAAAGAATGAGAGCAGATGGTGCTGAATGAGGATTTACTAAACAGAATAATAAGGAAGTTTGACTATCTTTGCCAGGGAAAATAATGTCCCCCTAAAATTTATGTAAACACCCCAAACCTCAGGTATCTAATTAGTTTATAAGAGATCATCTTGTAGTAGATTTGTGTCCTGTGAGAAAACAGTAACTTGGGAAAATATGCAAGGAATTCACCATGTAAAGAGAGGAGGCAGAAATGGTGGCAGTGTTTCTACAAATCAAGGAGCAGAAAGGATTTCAGACAATCACCAGAACCTGTGAGTAGGCAAAGAAGGACTTGCCCCTAGATCCTTCAGTGGTAGTATGGCCCTGATGACACTCTGGTTGCAGATTCTAGCTTCCACAGTTGTTAAAAATTGCAAATATTTTATGCCATTCAGTGTTTTATTAATTTCTTACACAGCCTGAGGAAAGTAATACAATTTTTATTCTCTATAGTATATATGCTTGTATTTTCCCTCCTAATTTCAAAATGAGTTTGAAAGAAAATATTAGAAATCAATGTAAAAACAACCACCAAAAAACTATCAAGTCAGTGTTAGAATGTGATGCTCTAGTGAGACTGCCGATTAGAGATCATCATATTCAGGAAGAGAAGTTATATTCTGAATATAAATATACTGGCTTTTGACATTGGATCATAGCCTCAGTCTTGAATCTTGAAATAAACAAGGAAACCACTGAAGTATAAATACAAAAGAGAAAACGTTTGAATAACGTATGGGCAATGCAAATATTTTTCCCTACCAAGCCGCAGAACAACCCACCTTTGTCTGAGAGGTCATGTTTTCCTTGGCAGTAAGTTTTAGAAAAAAATCTATTTAGCATAAGGGCAAGCAATGCATATTCTTCAATGGCTCCCGTAACTATACAGGACAGAACAATAATTAGTGTTTATGGACACGACCCTGAGTCATGAGGGAAAAGGTTCCTTTCCGTGTCTTCTGTTTCATAAGCAGGAACCATCTAATACATTTCTTAAGTGGGTATAAGTGAGTCTGAAAAAGATGACTGACAGTTTTAGTTATGCCCAATGTCAGCCGGTGAAGAGTTGGCAATCTGACAGAAGATGTTCAGTGGGCTATGAGGGGCGATGTGACAACGGGGTGGAGAGGTGGTAGGGGCTGTAAATTGATGGAGAAGGGACAGCCGCCAAAGAGTCGTCAAAGGACAGAGACTAAAAGTGACACTTTGCCAGGAAAAAATAATAAGTAGTAGAGGAAAAATACCAATAAGCATAGGAGCAGCAGAAGGTTCGGGAAGTGACAAAATAGGGAAAATAAATTTTAAAAAAGTTTATTCACTTCACTACTTGCCTCCTCCAAATGTAAAAGCAGCATCATTAACTACCATTTATTGACTCTATTCTGTGTCCCAGCCACTACCTAAGCTTGTAAAACACACTATCACCTTTAATCTTTGAGACAAGCTGGGAAGTAAAATATCATAATGCCCATGTTAGAAAAGTAAAGAGACTTGTCTCAACCCACCTCCTAGTGATGACAAGGTCACTGCTGGAAGTCAGCCCCACTGACAACAGTATGTTTAAATCATTCATCTCTAAAGCCAGTGAATGTCAGAGCAATTCAGGGAGTCAAGAAAACAGGTATGAATAACAGATAGGATATATTTATCTGTGGATCCCGGCCACGTCCTCCTCCCCCCAGTCCTTGGGTCTGAACTCAGTGCTTCAAACTTGCTAATAAAGTGTCCTTCTATTTGGTTTATGCTTTCAGGCCTTTGTTTCAAGTTTGTTTTTCTGAAAGGATTTGTGTGTGTGATGGGGTTTGAACTCTGGTCCTGGGCACTGTCCCTGTGCTCTTCAGCTCAAGGCAAGAGCTCTGTCTTTTGAGCCACAGCACCACTTCCGGTTTTCTAGTGGTTTATTGGAGATAAGAGTCTCACGGACTTTTCTGCCCGGGCTGGCTTTGAACTGCGATCCTCAGATCCCAGCCTCCTGAATAGCTAGGATTACGGGCGTGAGCCATGGGCATCTAGCTCTGATAGGATTTCGGCAGTTTGCTAAATGCTGGTTTAAGATCAAATCTTCCTATCTCTGCCTCCTGCATAACTTGAATTACCGTGTGTTACCATGCTTAGTTTTAACTGTGGACTTTGAAGGATGTAAAGGTACAGGAAAAGCATGTAAGTAAAGCAAAAAGATATCCTGCTGAAGGAAGTTAAGGTGCATGAATGAATAAATGAAATAAATTCTATATCCAAAAACCATGCTCCAAATTCATTTTTAAAACTTTTTATTGTTATTATAAAGGTGATAGACTGAAGAATTATGGTTACCTAAGTCAGATAGAGAGTATATTTCTTTTTGAACAATGTTGCCTCTTCTTTTTCATCCATTTAATATTGCTTTTACTTTATTTTTTGCCACATCTTCTGATTACATGTTTCTGTTACCAAAAATTGAAGATAGAAAAGTAGTCACACCTCTTAATCTGAGAATTTCTTTTTTTAATTTTTAAATTTTATTGTCAAAATGATGTACATTGAGGTTGCAGTTACATGAATCATGTAATGAGTACATTTCCTTTTGAACAGTATTACCCCCTCTCTTATTCCACCCCAGTTTTTTTTCCCTCCAGACTCCTTTTTCCCCCAACTTGTATAGTTCATTTTTAATATAATGTCTAGTGACTATCACTACTTCAATTGGTTTACCCTTTGCCCACCATTTCTGTGTTTTCCCTTCCCCTCTCCAAATCACTAAGAATTTCTTTTGAAGACAGGTTGACTGTGTATTCCAGGCTGGGCTTGCTCTGTGTTACTTTCATAAAACTCATGATCCTTGCTCCTTCCTCTACCTCCACAGCGCCAAGATTAGATGGATGTACCACCACATCAAAATTTTCCAGGTTATATCTTGGCCAAAGTCATATGAACGACATGAGTTCAGAGAAATTTACTCATCCTAAGCATCAGCTAGGTGTTCTCAGAACACCTAGAGGGTGTGACTTCTGACCCAAACTTTAACATCATTCCTAAAGTCCAGGAGGCCTACAAGATGGTCATGTGGCTTCAAGGCCAGTACTCCAAGAAATGAGGTGATATGCTATACATTTTAGAGATATTTTGATTTAAAGTAGTTTAAACATGGTCTAGCAGGAACAGCTGGGGCCTTGTTCAGAACATCATGTATAAACAGTGACAGACAAGCGAATTGGCATCACTATGCAAGCTGAGCTAAAATTCCATTACCACTGAACTATTTGTGAATATATCTCTGTTGGTATGTCCATATCAACTTAAAGAATGAAGTAGCTATGCTGTTTAAAACATACATATTAAACAAATTCATGAAAACATAATACTAGTGCAGTCTGGTGGTGCAGATTCTAGAAAACTAGAACGAAGTTTTCAGTATCATTCAAGAGTGCGAAGTTGTTTGGTGTATTTCCCAAGTGTTGTTGAAAATGCAATAAGTCAGAAGTTATGGTATAAACTTTGTAGAATCTTGTATTTATTCAGAGAACTAGTGCATTCATAAACCCTCATTCATAGTAGACAACAGATTATGTAATTCAAAAGTATTTTGTTTTTGTGCTTGCATTGAATAATTTACCTTGTCAATCACTAAAATCTCTGCCTGAGAAAACAGACTCAAAAAAGTTCCATGTAATAATCATATGCATAAATTCTATAATGGTGGATTCGCCGAGCATGAAGGACGGGCATTACTGAGGGTGGGGTAGAATAACTGGCCCTCTTTAACAGAATGACCTTGACTTTGCCCTCTGTGCCACTCACTCCTCCATTCTTGATCAGCCAGTTCCATTTATCATTCTAATTAGACAACATCTTGCCATCTCAATCAGCCTCAATTACTTTAGGCCTCATTAGTGACTGACATTCTGTAACAAGTGCATCTTTGAAGGAGCAAGGTCAGATAAAGAAGTTGAGTACAAAGAGAGTAAGCACATTCATATCTCTGTGCAGGAGGATTTTAATTTTGACAAGACATTCATAAGATAATCAGACTGTTTTATTTTCTGGTCAGATGATAGCCCTCTGTTCAAAAATATTGTCAAGACTTAGCATTATTAATACTCTCTAAATTATGTAGTTTTAATCACTGGCCAAATAATTTGAAACAAGATCATGTTTATAAATAATCATCAACCACCACAGACATCAATTCTCATGTTTTTTTACTGCTTCATATCAGGTGAACATGCAAAATAAAACAGAAAAGGTGAATAATGTCACTCAAGCGGCTCAATGGTAGAAGCTGCCATTCCCATTTATTTAAACTTTGCAAATCATGCTATGAAGTGATTCCATTATAATTTCTATGTAATATTCATATGAAGAGGAAGATTTGTCATGTGCTGTTAAGTTAAAAATCACCAACAAGCCAGATGCTGGTGGCTCACGCCTGTAATCCTACCTACTCTGGAGGCTAAGATCTGAGGATTGCAGTTCAAAGTCAGTCTAGACAGAAAAGTCTGTGAGACTCTTGTCTCTGGAAGTGGTGCTGTGGCTCACAGTGGTAGAGTACTCACCTTGAGTTAAAAAGCTCAAGGACTTCACCCAGACCCTGATTTCACACCCCAGGTCTGACCAAAAGAGAAAAAAATCACAGGCAATGCATTTAACAATGCAAATGTTAATACATATGGTTGAGTTAAAAAAAGTGGTAATTAATATATTCCATATTTATTATATATGTATACACTTTTTAGGTTTCATGCTTTTTATTAGCATATTTAATAGCATGAGGTTTATATTATGATAATTCCACTAATTAGATGTTAACAATGTACTTTGAAGTTCACCTACTTTATTGTATGCTTTTACCTCCCTTCAGGTTTTTTTTTTGTGTGTGTGTTTCTTTGTGTTCTTAAGTATGGATCAAAAACATTATAATACAAGAATACAAGGTAGGAGCTTTTTTGTTTACTCTTTGGTTTCAAAACGTATAAAGAATCTACCATTTGTTTCCTATGTATGGAAGAAAGTTACTGGAATAAGAGAACTTAATTCACTGATCCCTTAAATATTCTCTCTAGTTATGAAGCACCAATTTTTATTTGATTATGAACAAAACAAGGATCTTTGTTTTCCAGGGGCACATAGATAATAAAGGAAGACATAAAAAAGTATTTATATCACAATGTGATGTCTACAGTTATAGAATGCTAGCAGAATACAAGGAGGATCTATTCTACTCTGTCCACAGTTACCCAGACTACATGACAAAGTGAGGTTTACCAAAACTAGCATAGATACTTAAGTATTGATAGGCAACAAACAGGACTTCCATACCAAAATATTCAACAAAGTATCATCAAATTTAAGTATTTTATATGTCAAATGGATCTTTCAGATTTTATATGATGTGTAATCCAATAGCTAATAAAATACTTCTTTTTTTTAACAATCCATAGAACTAGCTCTGGAAGAATTTGTATTTTAGGCCACAAAACATGCTAAGAAATTCAAAAGAATTGAAATTGTATCCTGTATCTTTTTGGACTACAATGGAGTCAAACTAGAATCAACAAACAAAAAGAGACTTTAGAAAGTATGATAACACCTGGAAATTGAAAAACACATGTTTGAATGATAAACAAGTCATTAAAGAATTTTTTTGTTTGGGTTTTTTTTAACTGTATTTTTTTGTCTTTTCTTTTTTGGTACTGGGGATCAAACCCAGGACATTGCACTTGCTAGGCAAGCGCTTTGCCACTGAGCTACATCCCAGCCCTAAAGAATTTTTTTTAAAGAGTAAATAATAAAAAGAATGGCCAGACACCTGTGTCTCACATCTGTAATCTTAGCTACTTGGAAGTCTAAGATCAAAAGGATTATAATTCAGAACCTATTCCTGGCAGAAAAGTCTGAACTTTGTATCCTAAATAAGAAGCCAAAAACAGGGCTTTTGGGATGACTCAGCAAGATAACATATCAACCAACCAAGGTTGGTTGATATAAATTAGACAAGGCTCTGAGTTCAAAACTAAGTACCACCACAAAAAAGGAGTATTACAAGCTAGGAACATAATTTAGGGAATAGACCAAAGTCCATTCCCCAAATAGAAATGAAAATACTTCATACAAAAAATGAAAGAATATAACTAAAGCACTACTAAGGGGAATATTTATAAGGATAAGTATTTACATTAAAAAGTAGAAAGATTTCAAATAAACAATCTAAGAGGATATCTCAAAAACTTAGAAAATATAATAGTAATCAAACCCTCAAAAATAATACAAGGAAAGAAATAAATATCAAGAAGAGGTAAGATAGACACTAAAATTATAGTTAAAAATCAATAGAATGTGTTGTATTTTTGAAAAGCTAAACAAACTTGAGAAACCTTTTCAGATCTGAAAAGAGCATCAATTGTCCAGAAAATAAGAACAAGAGTTGAAATTTTGAAGTGTATCAAATTAAAATCCTTCAATACAGCAAGGGAAAAAATTACCAAAATCAAAAGAAAACCTAAGGAATGCAAGAAACATTTGCTAGTTATATATTAGATAAGTCTAGAAAACCTAAAGACTTCTAAAATTGAACACCAAAAAATAAATAAGTACAATTACTGAAGGGGCAAATAGAACAATTTTTTAAAGAACTACCAATGGCTAAAAAAACATGAAGTAAATTCAAATCCATGATTATAAAGGGACTAAAAAACATCTTTGAGGATCCATTTCACTCTAGTTGTAATGGTTATTATCAAGAAAAATAAACAGCAACAAATGTGGAGGAAAAGGTGGAAGAAAACAGGCCCTTATGCACTGTTGGTAGGAATGTAAATCAGTGCTGCTATTATGGAAATCAATAGATTTTCACTATAACCTTACTAATTGAACTATTATATATAAGATTCAGGTAAACCACGTATGGATATATATCTGAAGGATACAGTCAAGGGACCAATGCATCCCTGCTTATAGCAGCAATGTTCACAGTCGCCAAATTACACCATCAGCGCAGGCATCTACCAACTGATGAATAGATAAATAAACTGATGTTATTTCACCACAAAGAAGAATGAAATTTTGTCATTTGCAGGAAAATGGTTCGAAAAGGAGAGCATCATTTAAGCACAACACACCAGACTGAGAAAGTCAAATATTGCATTTCTCACTCCTATGTGCAATGTATTCATTGACAATGAATGACAGGGTGTAAAGCAGCCTCAGTTTGGGGTGGGGATAGGTACCAGAAGGAGTGGAGAGAATGAGAGTAGAGGGTATGGCAGGGGAGTGAACAGTGTCAAAGTATGCTTTACACATGCATGAAAATAGAACAAAATTGTTGAACTGGTTCTAAGAAGGAGGGAGAGAGGGTGAGGAGAGGGAGAGCGTGAGTGGCAGGATTCGATGGGGCACATTATGTACATAGAAGGGATCGTCAAAATCAAACCCCTTTGTGCAATTAATAAACACTAATTAAAAGGAAGTGTTAATAAATAGCGTTTTAAAAATAAGAATGTCAGAGTAGTAAAAGAAGAGATGGATCTATAGAAAGTAAGAAAGATCACTGAAAAAATAGCATTCTCAGCAAGGAAGGAGATGGGGAAAGGGGAGGGGGGTGTTGACTCAGCAGGAGCAACAGCTTTGAACAGCAGCCAGACATGAAGACCAAGGAGGGAGAATGAAGCGTGCCTGAGCTCTGCTCTCAAGAGTAGACAGCATCATCAATTAGCTGTGGAACCCAAGGCCTGAGATTCCAACCTTCCCTTCTCAATCTTTTATCTGTTGTCTCCATACTTCACCTGTCGCCAACTACTAACCACTTATCTATAGCCTAGATCCCTGCCCTTGACTTTTAAGTCTAGATATTTTATTTATTCCATAAATGTAGCCCCGGAATAAACACTATGATTTTACTTCAGCCCAGGCATTGATAATGCTAGTGCTGATCAAGATGGCTACTGTGCAGGCAAAAAGACTTAGTGCTCTCTCTTCAAAAAGGTGGCCAGGAGGTGTTTGTCAGTTCGAAGAGGTGAGCATGTGTTTATAGTGAATTACATTCTTCAAAGGAGTTATGAATTATTTAATTGTATTTAACATTTAGGCTCATAATTAAAATAGACAGTATTGGTGAAAGACCTAAAATCGTAGCATTTCTGTAGAAATGCTGCTCACAACATTTCTTTTTCAACTACTATAATGTTGGTTGTAATTTTAAGAATCATTAGTGAACTGGCAGGGGTGAGGGGTATGTGATTCAGTGGTCAAATGGTAAGCACTTTCTCAGCAAGCCAGAAGCTTCTGACATCCAGGCCAATACCAACACACACACACACACACACACACACACACACACAGGGAGGGACAGATGGCAGAAAGAAGGAAGGAAGGAAGGAAGGAAGGAAGGAAGGAAGGAAGGAAGGAAGGAAGGAAGGAAGGACGGAAGGAAGGAAGGAAGGAAGGAAGGAAGGAAGGAAGGAAGGAAAGGTGGTTTATTAAAAATTGAGAATACTTAACATCATCTTATATGGTCATATGTACATAGTTTTGACCTTTTCTGCTTGTCCTAGACCTATACTAGTTATTGCAAATAAGGGAAACCATGAGACCTATATTTCTTTGGGTCTGGCTTACTACATTTAATATAATTTTTTTCCAAGTCTTTCCATTTCCTAACAAATGGAGTGATATCATTCTATCTGATGGAGGCATAGAATTCCATTGTGTGTATATACCACATTTTCTTGATCCATTCATCTACTGAGGGACATCTGGGTTGGTTCCATATCTTAGCTATGGTAAATAAGATGATGTGAAATGAACCCCAAGATAGGGACAAAAGTGTTTTTTCTTTGTTGCTATTGTTTTTAGCATATTTATAATGTGATTTTTAGCATATTATATATGTGATTTTTTTGTTTCTTTGTATGCTCCTCTCCCATGGTATTACCCCTGTTTTCACTGTATTTAATGTGAGTGCCCTGCATCTTGTATATACATTTTTCTAATTTGGGGAGGGGAAGGAAAAAACCAAAATGCTTAAATAGGGATACAGGTTGACCTATTGTAACAATGAGATGTACAAGACACTATGTTGAAAACAAACCTTACTACTTCAGACACAGGGCGGGGGCAGGGGAAGGAGTTGGGGAGGTAGGGAGGTAAGGGATGGTAGGGGAAAAACAAAGAGGAGGTAACAATGCTCAATAGGAAATGTACCCATTACCTTACTCATGTAACTGAAACTCTCTGTACAGTATCTTTACAATAAGAATATATATTTAAAAAAAGTTGAGATACTTACTGAACAAAGTTAAATTATATTGACAACTCAATGAATACAGAGTTATTTTTTTAGAATCAATTCCAAATTTGAGAAATAGTTTATTTCCATATAAAATAATATAAACTTGCTTTTGGCTTTCTTCTAAAACATGAGTTATAATATGAAATACATACCCATGATTAATAGAAAATGATCGTATAATAATCATTTCACATGCCTGAGTAACTTGGTAATGAGCAACTATAAAGACATGTTATTTTTTTCCAATCACAAACAAGCATTCTCTCTCTCCCACTCTCTCTCTCCATATATATATATAATATATATATATAATATATATATATATAAATGACTTCAATTTTTAAGTGGAGTGCTTGAATAATATTAGGTTAGTTTAATATTTAATCTACTGTACTTAGAAAGTGAGGCTCAAAATATTTTATTAGGCATCCTATATATTTCAAATAAGAAACAGATTTTTAAATATAGTGCCATTGTAGAAAATAGAAAGTTTCTGCAGGTTTCTCCTTTTTATCCCTAGAAAGCCTGAAGAAGAATTGATTGCTGGCAAGACAGCATGCTTTACTTATGAATGTGTTTTCAATTGCACCCTCTACACTTCTCTTTTCTCTAAATTCTGACTTTACTCTGAGCAAGTTTCACTTCACTCATTGTTTTCTGTCTGCAGCAGTATCTATGAAGCTTAGCTATCTGACTCCTAAATTTTTGCTAACCATTATCCTATCTTCATCCTTCATAATAGGACAGTCATTTCTGTCTTTCTATGTGCTGATGAATGGGATACCCACTCTTAACCTGTGATTCTAAGAGACTTGGATGTGGGACCTAGTATCAGACAACAGTCTATGATATAGCTCATTTGCAACATCATGTATGGTCCTGGCTGAGAAAATACTCGGGAACACATCCAGCAATATGTAGAAATCAATTCTGTTCACACTCCTAAAAAACTAGCTGTTCCTGCCAGTTTTATCTGTTGCCAGATGGAAGGCTGTATGTGAAAACTTCTGCAGTTGTTGGCACCATTTCTAAAAAAAAATAATAATAATGGAGAGAGAATTAGAGCAAAGGATGATAGGGAACACTCAAGTTACTTGCACTATTATTCCAGAAAAATTTGTGATCTGTAAAAGTTGATGAATATTTGTGAAGTTATATAGAAATTTGGGCTCGGCTACAAACTAGATTTATCTATTTATTTTGATTTTGTGCTTCATAGGTTATCATTGGTTACAAAATTCCCCAACCCTTCTGAAGATCTCACAGCTAAATACAAAGTGTGCACACAAAGAATGCTGAAGCATGACTGTTGCACATAGGTTAAATATGTGACAGTTTGGGTGCTGACTTAGATGTGTGACTCCTGCAATAGAAATAGTGGGTTATAAATTTTAATTACATTATTGTAAAGAATTTGTGTTTTTGTAGAACAGTTTTGTCCAAATTTCTGAAACTGCAAAGAAGATATGAAAAAAACTAAAATATTATGATGAATTCCAAGATAATGTAAATCCATTAAGTAGTAATTACTTAATGAGCAATATTAAGTGAGCCAATATTCTTCCTGGTATGATGAAAGAAACTCTGACAGTAACTCCCAAATAACATTACATGGCTTCTTACAGGTAAAAATTATTTTTCAGATATTAATTTTTAAAATATTTTATTATTTCTAAAGCATGTCGCTATTGACAAAACCAGAATGTTGAAGGAGGCCAATCCCACTAGTAGAAGTAGCAGGGTAATTTCATCTCACACACCAAATCTTATCCATTAGTTGTAACTCCCAAAAGCAGTTCAAAGAGAAGAATTCTAGGCCTTCATAAGGTCCACCTGGAAAAAGCCTAGACTTACACTACTGTCGCACAGAGACATGGGCAGGTTAATACTAAGGTAGCATAGTTTTTAAAGAATGTATCTTCACTAAAGAAAGTGGAATGAAAGTGTGGCAAGAATTGGAGTCTAAGAATGAATGAATTGTGTGCATTTGTTTGTTGTTTAAAAATGTGTTAATAACATGACAATATGGAAAATAAAAGTTGAACAAGCAGCCAGAAAAAAATCATATAACAAATGTTATCTTACAAAACTGCAAGGTTGCCTTAGAATTTAGACACTGATTAATCCACAGAAATGAAAATCCTTTGTTCTCTAATACATATCTATGCGATGATTAATCGGACATTAAAAATCCAACCTCAAATATTTCCTAATCAATTATAAGGATTGGAAACTACCAAAGAAGATTTTGTTTTTCAGGGGACAATATTAAAAGTATGGTCTAGAGATACAATATCATATTGTTGAATTCTTTAAGTATAAATTTTAATGTAGATCAAATATTACTCCAAATTCAGAACAATAAGAAGAAAAAAAATAGCCTAACAAGAAGACTAACTTGAAGAAATTGTTTCTGTGCCCAAAATGTCAGGGAAAATTCTGTCCCTGTGCTCTATCTACTCTTCTATTCACTCTAGCACCCTAAAAAAATCACTTTATTTTAATAAACCAATAGTATTGTGTGAGTACATGCATGCATACACATGTACATACACATGCATGCAGACTTGTGTATTATATGTGTATAACGTAATATAATACATACAGTTATACACATAGAATTATATATAGTGTAATATATATAGTGATACACACATACACAAAAACATCGATTTTCTGTAATGTGAATGATGATGGAGATTGACTAATCCAAAATGGATGGGTAGGTTGGGAAAACAGACAATCTCACCCAAACATCAAAAGTAATGCTTAATGCATATTTTTCTTTCAAGTGATTGTTTCTAAAACATTTATAAGATTATTTCTTTGTTGCTTTGTATGTCCCTCCCCCATGGCATAACCCCTGCTTTCACTGTATTTGAAGTTGGTATAATTTGTGGAGGGGAAGGGAAAAAAACAAATCGTTTAAATAGGGATACAGGTGGATCCATTGCAACAATGAAATGTACAAGTCATTATGTAGAAAAATGAACTTTACAACTTTGGGGGGGGAGAGGATTGGAGGGGAGGAGGATGGGAAGGGGAAAAAAGGAAGAGGCTACAATGTTTGATAAGAAATGTACTCCTTATCTTGCCCATGTAATTGTAACCCCTCTGTACAGTATTTTCACAATAAAAAAATAATGCTTAACCATATATTTGGGTATTATGCTCCAGAAAAATGGACATATAATCATAACAACCACCAACTAGAATGAGATGAAGAAACAGGGTAAATCCTGATTTCAAAATTTCCTTACTCCATAAAGGCAGCATTAAAATTTTGTGTAACATCTACTTTGAGCACACAGCTAGATTAAGTTCGTCAGCTATTTATTGCATAATTCAGTTGAAACCATATCTTTATTCCCTCTTGTGCAAAGGGGTGGATTACCTCACACTAAGTGACAGATTTAATTTTCTTGTTTTTGAATTTAGGCTTTTTTAGTGACTCAATTGTATCAATAGATCCCAGGAGTACCCTTTGAAGGTAGGTCTGAAAAAACCATGAGCTCCCGCCATGGCCACATAAACACTCATTCTTAAGATGCTTCCCCTCATACTTACATGCAGTGAGAAGCCAAAGGTACAGGGAGAGACCTTGTACAGGTTTGGTTCAGCATATTTGCAGCTAATTCCATGTTTTGTATCTCACCCTAGTGTAGACTGAAGATAGCTGAGTGCAGATGACCAGAATGTTCCAGTCACCCACCTTCAGCTATTTGAATCTTCCCAGTGGAGCCTGTGAATAGCAAAGACAGAGAAAATCCCTCTCATCCGTGCTGTGTCCAAATTCCTGGCCATGGAACTTAAGGAAGCCATTGCTTCCTTAAGTGTGATGATGGCTTCTTACATCAGATAAAGGACACACAGAGGAACCACTGCGTGACAGTGATAGATGGAAGGGTTAAAATTAAAAGATTGCAGCTGCTGCATCTAGGAGTTAAAAGTACAAAGACAATAATGAAATAAAGAGAAAGGATAAAGATGCATTTGGGATGTATCTTTATATTCCATGAACAAAGATCAATTCTTTGGCCCCCAAGGAACATTGTACATTATAAGTGACATGTATCAGATCAATAGAGCAATGAGGTCTTTAAATATGATATATTAAAATAAACATAAACATCCTTTGCTTGACTTTACGACTCTGAGCACTGTCTGTACCCTCCATCTCTTTGCCTATTCTTTTTTTTTGTTGCTATTTCTACAGTGCATAAAAGTGACCCTGAAACTCTCAGAGGCAATCACCGCTCAAGGCCACTACTACTGGAGGAGGAAGAGGGAGGAGATTCTCAGAGATTCCTTCTTCTTCCCATTGCCAGGGGAGATAGGGAGCAGGAGTCAATCAAGCAGAAGATTTCAATAATTCATTTTTCTATTTCATGTCCTTCATCTTCTAATAGAATAGACTCTTTAAAAAGAATCTCTACTGAGAGTACCTCCTATTATAAATTCTCATTCACTAGGTTGTAAACTCCTAAATGACAGGAAGTCTGTCTATTTTCTCCCCATGTTTTCAACAGTGTCTTGTATTGTGACCTCTCACATACTAAATCAGTCAAGTCTTGGAACAAAGAGTATTCAAAAATTGTTTTTCATTTCATAACATGCAGGGTCCTTTTGCTTCCCAGTGAAAATAATGAAAGGTCTTAATCATATCAGAGGTGCCAACTTTTCATTTTCCTGGCAAATGCTCTGGTAGTAAATCCAAATCAAACCCCTATTGCAGCCAAGTTAGCTTGTTAAGATGACCAGAGAAGCAGGTCATCTTAGCCATCTTCTCTCATCTCCCAGAGAGTGGAAGATTGCTCCATAAACCATGTTCCTTGAGGCTCATCCAATTCTATTTTAAGTGATGAAAGAAATGGTCTAATAGTCTGTTCTTCAAGAAGTAGTTCATGTTCTTCAGTGTAGACTTTCAAAGTTTAAAGGACAGCACTCTGACTTTAAATTGTAAGGAGTAGGTAATTTCAACTGCTGGCTCAGAATATATTGATGTAAATGAAGCAGATTTTTCCCTTACTGTTACTGATTCAAACATATAGCAGAAGGACTCGCTTGACAGTGTAAAAGGTAGATCTGGAGAATTAACTGATACTTTCTGAAGACCTCAGAGCATCAGTGCTGCAGTGCTTAAAGACAAGATCTCTAAGTAGAAGACTCTTCCTGCCAAAATTTGGAAAAATAGTTTGTCAGCCTGCTGCGTTTATCTCAATTCGTGATCTAAAATAAACATAGAAGAGATGGGAATATGGTGTATTTATAAAAGAAAAAAAGGAAGCACAAAAAAAGGATATAGCTAATCCATGGTACCATATAATAATAAAAGAAAGATGAGACTTGAGAGGAGAGAATTGTGTGCATACATGAAAGAAATCACATTTTACCAAGACTACAGTGGAGAATGCACGATATAAAAAGTAACATCTCAGAATGTTCACAACGCACTCACAACAATGATATTTGACCCCTTTCTCCAACACAAGAGTCTTCATGTAATGCTAAGTCATTTGTAAGGTCCTTTAAAGATGTAAAAATTAAAGCCTTTTATTCCAAAATCATGGAAAAGCTTTTGCTTTCCCCCCCTGTACCCACAGTTTCTATCTTAACCAGTTATGTTGGATTTTATTTATGCATTTATATTTATTTATTCAGCTTTATATGTCATCTGATATGAAATATGCAAATGTTGAAAAAGGACATTTTTCAGTTTTCTGTTACATTTGTCCAGGTGTAGGGATAGTTTCTGTGTGCGTGCAGAACTTTCTAGTTGCTAAGTTACTTTGTGTGCTGTGTAAAATCACCCAACACACTCCCTAGCCCTGACTCTAGTGCCTGAGGGAGGTGACATAGACCACATCACTAATGAGATCAGAAATCCTGGCACAAGTTCTCGTGCCATCAGACTTCACTCATAAAACGCAAATAGAAGCATAAATTCTATTAATACTGCAACAAACGCCAAACACAGGGCCCTCCTGAGAATGGGACTCTATGTAACTGCATGGGTTCTGAGCTAGCTTTATGAATGGGCAACATTTAGGGGGCAGTCCACCTAAATATGTTAAGACTTAATGCAGGATTGGCCTAATTGCTTCTAAGGACTGTTTTCTCTTCTTTTTCTTCACCCCCCTGATTTTGAAAGACCTTTTGTCAGTTTAATTTTAATTTTTGAAGAGTCCTGTATTCTCTTCTTTTCTTTATGGAACTACTATCATTTGAACTTAGAAACTTCTATCCCTATATAACTTATGATCAATTTATATGTAGAATGCCTAATATAGGATTGTCCACAAATGATCTAATGCAATATAAGAAAAATATGTGACTAAAAATACTTAAGAAAATATATCAGCATTTAAAAATATATAAATCATTGTAAAGATTTACAGTTAGAGTAGGGAAAATCATAAATATTCAAGGAGTAAAAGTGCTCATATTACTTTATGTAAACATAAAATTTAACTCTGGGCTTCCTAAAAATCAAAGTGCAATATGTAAATAGATAATTTAATAGTCCTTACTTTACATAGAAAACTAAATGTATACACACACACACACACACATACAATCCAGAAAATTCAGGAGTAGTTTCTAGTATCTGTCTCAAGGAACTATTAGATCATGGTCTCCAACCACATCTCAGTGAAAGAAGATTTTAAGAAATTAAGGAAATCTGTAATATCCAACCACTAAGTCACCGAATTTACTGCTAAATATATTTGCCTGTCAAATATATTTGTTATTTACAAGATGTGTTTCCAAGTGTACCAACAATGTCAAAGAATGCTACCATTTACCTTCATGCAATTCCATCAGAAAAGCTAATTCCATGGTCTATCAGCCACACAACCTGTATGTAATGTACAGCTGGCTAGTTAGGAACAAAAAAAAAAGAAAAGAAATTTTATAGTGATGTATTCAAGCTGTAGCCCAAGATCCTTTGAATTGTACTCTGTTTCAAAATTTGATTAAGCATTTAGAATATATTAAAACAATTTTATTTCAGATCTTTGAACTATTACAACCTCTCTGGGATAGCCTCTTGACACCAGTAATCAAATCTATTTCAAATGCATGAAATAGGTTGGATATGTAACTAAATATTTCCTGTAGATGTAACTAAATATTTTCAACCTTCAGTCATTCCTTGAAATCCTCAATTATAAATGTTTAAAATATAATCTGTTTCATAACCAAATGCCCAGTGCTCATCTGTGATGACATTTTCTGTGCTACACTAGTCCACACTTTTCATTTATGTACTCTTACTGCATTTCAAGATCACTGAGCTTTGGTAATTCAGAGTTGGTGGCTCTGCTGTGAACATTAGCACAACATCACATGCAAAATTAGTTTTCATCCCACTAAAGTGAGCTCTATGGAGGTGCTTGTCCGATCATTTGAATCTTGCTCATCATTTGTTAATGATAATGTGCATTTCACACATGATATACAAGGCTATCTATTCTGTCATTGCTAAATCAGCAAAAGGTTGAAGACAGCTTGATCGCTAAAAAAATGCAGACTTTTTCTTTCACATTCTTTAAAGAAGAACTCAGCTAAAAAGTAATTTTAGTAATTTGGGGGCACTCACTATCAATTTTACCTCATAAGAACTATTTGTTTGTTAATTATATTACTTTGATAAAAGCAAGTAATTTAATATATAGAGAGGAGAAAATGTTTTAAGTACTCTTTTAAATAGATCACTCTTTTAAATATATCACTAGCTGGGAACTGGTGGCTCATGCCTATAATTCCACCTACTCAGGAGGCAAGATCAAGGTTTGAAGTTCAAGGCCATTCTAGTAAAAGAAATAGGTAAGGCCTTATCTCAATCAATAGATAGAACGTGGCTATTATCCTATTCCAGCAAGAAGCATGAAGGGCTGTGGTCCAGGTTGGCTCAGGTAAAATAATAAAATATGACATCCTATGTCAAATATAACAACACCAGAAAGCACTCAGGGTGTATGTCCAGTGGAAAGCATGAGGCCCTAAGTTCAACCCTCATCATCTCCAAAAAAGAGGGAGAAAGGATTAGCTGAAGGTTATTAATATAATTTTTGCCAACTTTTATTTTTTAATGAAAAAACCTACATAGAAGATTATTTCCAAAGATGTATTTCTTCTTATTATTCCTTCTTCTAAGAGATAAAAAAAGACATTTTCTTTCCCCTAGAAAATTGATTTCCTTCTGAATTATACTGGTCCTGTGGCTGGTTCTGTGTCTGGTCTTCTGTGTTCAAGGCTAGCACTCTACCACTTGAGCCACAGCTCCACTTTCTGCTTGTTGGTATTTAATTGGAAATAATAGTTTCATGAATTTTCCTGCCCAGGCTGCTTCAAACTATGATTTTTCATATCTCAGCCTCCTTAATAGTTGCAATTTATAGGCATGAATCACCAGCACTGGCATTGACTTACATTTTAAGAGGTCTTGATGAATAATTTTATATTGTCTTTGGGCTCAGATGCCAAGTTGCAAAACAACTGTTCTAACCATTATGGAGAATATTAAATTCTCTCTCAATAGCTAGCTTGTGAATGTAGCCATTTTGGTTTTCCTGTCTCAGCTCAGATCCCATTTGCTTGTGGATATTCAAATGAGCCCAACAGAGGTACAGCCATGATAAATACAGGCTACCCATATAACTGGGAGAAATTCCCAAAGATTGTTTAGGTCTCAAAATTCAGATGTGTAATGTATGATATCATTAAGTTACTGATTCCAACTCAGTGACATTAATATATTTTATTTTTACTTGATTTACTAAGCAAAAGCAATAACCTGAGTCTATTCACTATACAAAGAAATTTGTGATGTTTTACTTACAGAGTCCGCACTTACAGAGTCCGCATGTACTGCAACATATACCCTGTATATTAAAATACAGGCTATCAAATTTATAAATACTTCTGAAACAATTATGCCAAGATATTAAACTCCTTATGCTTTATATTTTTATAGAATTAGAAGATCCAAATATTTCTGAGGTCTCTGATGCACATTTAGTTAAGCTCTCATTAGAAATTTTAATTAATATCTTCAGTTGTTGCATTTTTTTCCTTAAACAGATTGATGTATTTTTTGCAAGGATAGCTTTTACTATGTCTTAATACTTGAAGGTATTATGAAATATTGTAAAACATTAAAAAGAAAGTCTAAGAGTCTACTGGGTCCTGGAAATAGAGGATCATGCCATCTAACCAAAGAATAGTTTCACTTTTTCCTTCCCTATTTGGATCCCTTTGTGATTTTCTCTTGCCTCATTGATCTTGCTAGGAATTACAGTACTATATTAAAGAGGAATGAAGAGAATGAACATCCTTGTCTCATTCCTGACTGTAGGGAGAAAATGTTTTTAGTTTTCCACTGTTAAATATAATGTTAGCTGTACATTTGTCATGCACAGACTTTATTATATATTATATATTTATTCCTAGATTCTTTAGAGATTTTGTCATAAAGGGGTGTTGGATCTTGTCAACAGATTCTTCTGCACCTAATGATCGTGGTTCTTGGGGTGGGGTGAGATTTTGGAAAAGGGGTAGACAAATGTAGAGGAGAAGATGGAGAGAATGCATTCAAGAATCCAACATACAGTGACAACATGGGTTATACCATAGGTGGAAGAACATACAAAAGAAACAAAAAAAATCACATAGTACATTAAAAACAACAGCAACAAAGAAAAAAACTCTTATGTCCATATCTTGGATTCATTTCACTTAGCATCATCTTATATGGTCATATACACATAACTTTTGACCTTTTCTTCTTATCTGGTAAGATTATCCTAGATGTATACTAGTTATTGCAAATAAGGGAAACCAGGGGACCTATGTTTCTTTGGGCCTGGCTTACTTCACTTAATACAATTTTTTCTAAGTTTTTCCATTTCCTAACAAATGGGGCAATGTCATTCTTTCTGATGTAGGCATAGAATTCCATTATATATACCACATTTTCTTGATCCATTCATCTACTTAGGGGCATCTGGGTTGGTTCCATATCTTAGCTATTGTGAATAATGCTGCGATAATCATAGTTGTGCTGGTAGCTTTAGTGTGGCCTTGTTTGTGATCATTTGAGTAGATGCCCAGAAGTAGGATTGCTGGGTCATAAGGGAGCTCTATGTGTAGTCTTTTGAGGAATCCTGTTGTCACTGCATTTGATTCCGTGCCCTACATCTTATATATACATTTTATAATTTGGGGAGGGGAAGGGAAATAACAAAATGCTGAAACAAAGAAACAGGTTGGCGCATTGTAACAATGAGACAAACAAGATTCTATGTTGAAAATGAACTTTACAACTTCTGGGATGGGGGTTGGGAGGAAGGAGTTGGGGAGGTGAGGAGGGAAAGGATAGTAAGGGAAAAACAATGGAGGGGGTAACAATGCTCCATAGGAAATGTACTCATTACCTTACTCACATAACTGTAACCCCTTGGTACAGTATCTTTACAATAAACAAATTGAAAAAAAGAATCCAACATATATCCTACAAAATTAAGAAGAGTGAGGCAAGAAGTGGGTGGAGAGGGATGGGTGAGAACGTTGAAAGGGGTAACATTCATCAAGACATAGTGTATTCAAGAACTGCTTTGATAATTGGCAACTACTTTGTATACTACTACTACTACTAATAATAATAGAGAAGTCAGGGTAGGGGTAGGTTGAAGGGGGTGAGAATGTTGAAGGGGATACACTGATCAAGATGCATTGTACTCAGAAACTACTTTGTTAGATGGCACTTCCCTTGTATAACTACTTATTTTTTTAAAAAATAAATTAAAAAGAAAGTATAAAACATATGTACACTTTTTCACTTTATTTATATGATTTATTTTATCCTCAGCTTTCTTTCACATTTCTTCTGGTCTCTCCTCCTCATCCCTTTCTACCCATATTTCAAAGAGAAAACAAAGGGGAAAAATAAGTCACAAAAGAACAGCTGGAAGGAAGTTTTCAATAGTCAAGTATAAAAAGTCATTTTCCTCAGCACTAGAAGAAATGTGTTTGTTACACAGGACATTCACGACATTCTATTATCTGATCCCTCTCCCACCTAAGAATCTTTTCTCTCCAGCCTGCTGCCTCTTGAAACTCTTTCCTCAAAAGGGGTTCTTTTATAACAAGTGAGTCGAGTTTTCCAGAAATAAAATATTGATTTAAAATATATTATTAGCCAAGTGTGGTGGTCCACACCTCTATAAAAAGCTATGAGGGATGCCTAAGAAGAGGGATCCTAGTCTTAGACCAGCCTAGATGAGAATACAAGACCCTACATGAAGAAAAAATCTAAATTACTAATAGCTGGAGCATGACTCAAGTAGAAGAAAACCCTAATACCACCAGATAGAAAGATAGATGATTAATAAATTAGATTATTACAATTCTAGGACTGCCATGTCATCCCAGCCTGTGGAAACAAACAGGTTTCTGGGGTTTAACTGTACGTACAGATGTACAGGCAACAAAGATCTGAATACATTAAATATTTTGATCCTGATTCACTTGGCATTGTTCCTGTAAACTCAGCCCAAATATCCTGGAGAGTAATGTGTGCTAATGAAACCAAAGAGGCAGAGGCTGACTGCAAATAAGTGCTATAAATACTGGATGCTTTTGATTAAACATGCTGAGGTGTGCCAGGAAGATTTAAATCCCACTAATTATCAGATGCTTGGACCAAATAAGGTATCTGTTCACGTATGGCTTTACTCAGAGAACAGTTTGATATCCACAGAGTTTAATAGTCTTAAAAATAGATGTGTTTGGCCTCCAACAATTCATTCAGTATTGTGTTGAATAACCCTCTGTTTGTTTTTGATTCAGTTACAGAAAATAAAATTTAGAAATAGCTGAGGGTTGCAGAAAGTATTATTTGTTTGTTTGTCTTACATTTCTTGTCTTCCCCCTAGTCTTTCAAACCTAATCACAGAAGGTGTTCCTTATAAATTATAGTATCAGGAAAAAGGATATTTTGAAAGTGGCTCTATATCAAAGGGTGGACTATGTTAGTCTAATAATTTCTGAAACACATTTTCTGAGTGATCATGGATGAATATTTATGGAACTTTGAAGCGCAGGATAAAATTATGAGAGGGAAAGGTAATGCATGGAGTAACGATGTAAAACTTACTTCCAAGACAAATCTATTAGGTGTAAATACAAACTTTCCAGATAAAATATAGCTCAAGTGTTGGAAGGAAGCCAAGTGTTCCCCATGCAGCCTTCCTGCCTCACAACCCTTCCATACAAATTTGGGATCAAACGAGTCTGTACCCTATCATTTCTTTCTCTCTAATCATACCATAGCTAATTTATTTACACCCGAAGGTAGCTCCACAAGAATATACATATTTCATAAGCCCATACTGTTAAAACAATTCTAATAGGACCTTACATTTAATTATCCAGAAACATGTGCCAACTAATTCATAAACCAAAGCACCATGCTAAAGATAAATATTATTTTATATACTTCATGTAACTTTTACCTTTATGGCATTTATAATCTAGTATAATGATCAGAATTAGATACAAATAATGGTAAATTGTGCTTCCACGAAGGATAGCTGTACATACTTTGACATCTATAGAGAACAGTTTAGAAGGAAAGGAAAACTACATTATTTCAGTAATTGTTAAATGAATAGATAAATGAGGACCTTTAGATATAATTTTTATACACTTGAAGTACAATGATGAACCATCTTCTCTCTTTTGGGCTTCAATTAACTGGAAAAGAAACAAAAACCAGTCTCCAATAGACTGTAGCACAGTTCTTGGTTTACCATTATCAGCTCCCAACACAAAACTGCTTCTAACATGTAGCTCTGGTTAACAATTGGTTTATACAGTGACTACAGTGTGCCACAACAAAAGAAGTTCCAGAACCAGAGCTACTTTGTAGGTTTTTGTTTTTCTTTTTCAGTAGTGTAATTTGTAATTAGGACTTCACTCTTACTAGGTAAGCATTTTACCACTTCCACATTGTGTGGTTCCTATGGTGCTAAGTACCAAATCTAGTATTACATACATTGAGCTAGTCCTCTACCTGTGAGCTATACTCCCAGTCCTGGATCTAGGTTTCTGAGCAAACGTTCCCAGCTTGAGATACAACTTTCCCATTTGGGCAATGAAGGTGTATGTATTATGAAATTATGAGACATCAGGTATTTATTGTAAGTTCTGCATATCATTACTTACCATTCACCAGGTTTAAGAATGGCAAAATTCTTGAGTAAGTTACCTTTGAACATATATTAACTGTCGCAAACACCTATACATAATAACATGTCACCAAGTAATGGATATAGTATCCTCTTGTGACTCAATAAGTTTCTAAATTGATGGATGGAAGAATTATATCTCCATGTATAACCAACACATTATTGTAAGTAAATATTGAGGAACATATTGTGGATGGATGGTTTAAAGTTGGGGGTATGGGAAGGAATGGGAAGGGGAAACAAAGAGGAGGCAACAAGGCTTAATAAGAAATGTACTCGTTATCTTGCCCATGTAATTGCAACTCCTCTGTAAGTATTTTCACAATAAAAAAATAAAAATTAAAAAAAAAACTTGCTTAATAAGTAAATCATGAAGGCAGTCTGCTGGTAGCTTACGCCTGTAATCCTAGCTATTAAGGAAGCTGAGATCTGAGGATCACAGTTCAAAAAAAAAAAACCACTAGAGAACTAGAAGTGGCTCTGTGGCTCAAGTGTTAGAGCACTTGCCTTGAGCTGAAGAGCTGAGGGACAGCGCTCAGGCCCAGAGTTCAAGCCCCATGCCTGACCAAAAAAAAAAAAAATGAGAAAGAAAGAAAAGAAAAAGAAAAAATGTGAGGTATAGACTTTTACTTTGTAAGGTGTTCACACTTGGGATAATGTGGTCACCTTATTGAGAAATTATTGCATTTATAGTTTCTGGTACTTAATCCTACAATAATACAATATTCTTCTGAATTGCTTCCTAAAAGATTGTGTAAGTTTCTTATTCTACTTTTATTTCATGTGAGAAAACAAAAATAAGCAAGGACCTTAAGATATCATTGACTTCTTTTTGTGTGTTATTGATGAACATACTGGAGTATAGTTGGGGACTTTTGGCTTCAGTTTATTATGTAACTAGGATTGAAATGTGTTTCATGGAACATTCTGATCTTTGAAATGTGTAATATCTAAAGTATGAACATTATATACTTACTATGTTAACAAATAACAGACAAATGGTGATAGCATTGTTATCGTATTTACTATCTATTGGGAACTGTGAATGTTAATTCATCAACATTTCATCATAAATTTGGTATCTAGGCATCAAAATCATTTCCCAATTCCAGAAGAGAAAACTCTGGCAGAGTATTTGTTATAGTCCAAGCCGAGCAAAAGGCAAATAGAAAAAAAAATCTAAGAAAATCCGGAGTTGATTATAAGATTAATCACTTGAGCAAGTGAAGCATGACCTTTAAACCCTGATATCATATATGGCATGTCTATGGACTTGTAGCCATGTACCGTGAATTGCTAAAAATATTCTCTGATAATTAAATGGATTGTTCTGGATCATTACTTCATTGGATTTCTCTATGACTTCAAGTAGGATAAATGGACAGCCTGTAGATGCTGATGGGCATCTGATAGAAACTAACAAAAAAGTGAGACTAAAAACTCTAAAGTAGTGTTTTACAGCTGTGAGCCAAAACACTTCCAGGGAGAATATTGACAGGTTCATGCTATACAGTAGAAGGAGTTTTTTTTTGACACTTCTTAAAATTCCCTGGTCATTTCCTTGTTTAAGTACATGGTCTTATACAATGGTATATATACAATGGTACTTTTAAAATTTGGGTAGCAGCTAGCAACTGGGAAAAATTAGTAATATTTTCTGAAAAGTTCTTTCCAGATCATTAAAAATTTTGAGTAAAAACATGAAACATTAAAATTTCAGAGAGCTGTTGACTGATGTGCCTGACAGTTTTCTGCACTTTGAATTCTAGATATTATCATTAGAAATTTTCAATTATGCTGATTAAATTCAATACTCATGTCCATGGAGACCCAATAGTTATAAAAATGCATAAACAGAACTTCTTTTCCAGACATTGAAATGATGTTGTCTTTTAAGGTTTTGATAATAGAACTCAAACTGTAGAAAACGCAAAGGTATGGGGGGGGGAAGTCATCCAAAAACTTGGATACACTATTCCTCTCCAGAAGTCATCATCTAATAAGGTTATACATAATAGATGCTTGACTTATCTTAAATACTAGGAAACATTACCACTACATCAAAATCTGGCACAATAATGAATTAATTTTTCATTATTCTAACATACAGCCACTTTATTTTTTGTCGGTCATGGGGCTTGAACTCTGGGCCTGGGAGCTGTCCCTCAGCTCTTCAGCTCAAGGCAAATGCTCCACCACTTGAGCCACAGTGCCACTTCCAGTTTTCTGGTGGTTAATTGGAGATAAGAATTTCATAGACTTTCCTGCCCGGGGTGGCTTTGAGCCATGATCCTCAGACCTCAGCCTCCTGAGTAGCTAGGATTACAGGTGTGAGCCACCAGAGCCCAGCATACAGCCACTTTCTTAAGAGGAAAAAAAATCTCATAAATAATATGTGGATAATATGACTATGTCTTAACCTGATTGAAAGTTTGGAGAGCTCAAGTTTGGGGAAAATGAGACAAAGCTATGGCTTCTGCATGGTAGAGGGAGATGAATTTAGCTGGTGGAGGGCAATTTTGAAGAGAGGCCATGTGGAGTACAGAAGGTTCGCTATGCCTAGAGAGATAGATTCAGGGAAGAAACACTATGCACAGTGTTGGTGCAATTATTTCTGGTGGTAAAGGATGTGAGGAGTTCACTATTTGACATGTAATATGCATATGGGTGAAATCTCTTGGGGACTTCAGGATTCAGAATATTCTACCTATAAACATCCATGTGCTCTGTAAACTAAGGATGTGAGTGTCTGCATATGTGTGTGGTTGTGTGTGCAATGTTATTTACAAATTATCACATGTGACAATAATGGAGGAATAAAATTGGAAAGAAGGAGGAACGCAACATCAGTGAAACATAAAAGAATAACAACCTCTTGGAATTCTATAGACATCTCAGGGAATACCAGCAACTCAAATAAACTCCAGAATTAGGATTTTAAAAGAAAATCTTCACCTAATTCTCAGGGGATAAGGACTCTGTTCTTGATATCTCTGTTATAGGATAAACTTTAAGGAAAAACTCTCTTGATGGTAAGAAAATAGATTTGACCAGTAATAAAAGTGTCAGAATAGAAAAACCACAGTGGAAAATGTTAACAGTTCCGATGAAGACACAACAGGGATTATAACATCTTGACTAAGAATCAAACAACTATGTTTTTGTGCCCTTTTGGGACATAGGCATACTAAGCTGCCATAAATAGATTTGATTTAATAATTCCAATCTCTGAATAGCCTTTCTGCTTTTATTTCCCTTTAGCACAGTGCACTGTAATTCTGATTTTAAATTTGGCCTCTTCAAGTATGGCATTGGTAATTTGACAACTAAATTAAAATTAGCAAAGGGCTTTTTTATATAACATGTAATCAGTGGGATTTCAAAGTAGGAAAAATGGTTTTATTAGTATGTAATGCTGAAGGCCAGATCTTGAACCACAGAAAATGTAACTTTGGGTATGTAAATTGTAAAATCTCTTAGAAAAAATCCAAGTTATTATTTTAGTGAAAATTAATTGTTCTGAACACAGACCTTTTTATTTACGTTTGTAAGATAGTGTAATCTGTTGCAAAATTGATTGTAAATTAGGAACGCTAATGTAATATATAAACACACAACCACCAACCACACACATAAACAGTAAACATACAGACACATGTTTGCTTATAAACATTTACTGAGTACCTGGTGAGTAAAGTGAAAAATGGCCATCATTTTTCACTGTATTTATAAATAATAATGTGAACCAAACTGGTTAATAAAGGTCAACTTACTTTACTTCTTTCACTAATCTGAGTAAATGAAGAATGACCATTTGATCAGAAAACATGATAATGTTGTTTTATGTCATTCCTTAGACTTAAATCAATGGCCAAAGTCTAAAAATTATTGTCAGTTTATCTTAACTCTACCTTTTGTTCAGGTAGACTTCAGGAAAACCTGAATCCCTTAAAGAGCAGTTATATGAAGGAAAAAGAGAAAGAACAGCTAGAAGGTGAAAAATGTAGAAGAGTAAATTGAATTCCTACTATGAAGGTCTTGATAACGTAAAAGACAAATATATTACCAACAAGAAAATAAGAACTATTTTTGGGGAGGAGGGGTCCGGTCATGGGGCCTGAACTCTGGGCCTGGGCTCTGTCCTTCAGCTCTTCAGCTCTTCAGCTAGCACTCTACTACTTGAGCCACAGTGCCATTTCTGGCTTTTATTTTTTTTTGCTTATGTGGTGCTGAGAAATCGAATCCAGGGCCTCATGCATTTGCAAGGCAAGCGCTCTACCACTGAGCCACCTTCCCAGCCCCAAGAACTATTGATTATGATTGATAATGATTAAGCTTTGTGAAAAGTTCAAGAATGAGGTTGAAGATCTTCAGTATGTCTGTTAAGATTTTTAGTTGTGAAAATACTGTACAGAGGGTTTACAATTACATGAGCAAGGTAACGAGTACATTTCTTATCAAGCATTGTTGCCTCCTCCTTTGTTAAGATTTTTTTTGAGATGGGATATCTGAATTGAATAGTAGGCAAAAATACTCTCTGTAGAGAGTAGAAAAGCTACCAGAATATTTATAAAGACAAAAGCATACTTATCTGTTTTTTATGTTTTTATTGTAAAAATAGTGTACAGAGGGGTTACAGTTATATGAGTAAGTAATGAGTACATTTCCTGTCAAGCATTGTTACCCCTCCTTTGTTTTTCCCATACCACCCCTTTCCTCCCCACCTCTCCAATTCCCCTCCCACCCAAGTTGTAAAGTTCATTTTCAACACAGTCTTGTACATCTCATTGTTACAATGGGTAAACCTATATCCTTATGTCAGCATTTTGTTATTTCCTTTCCCCTCCCCAAATTTGAAAAATATATATACAAGATGCAGGGCACCAATGTCAAAACAAGGGTTATCCTGTGGGGAAGAACATACAAAAGAAATAAAAAAAATCACATAGTACATTTTAGATACATTAAAAACAATAGCAATAAAGAATAAAACAAATTGTGTCCCTATCTTGGGGTTCATTTCACTTAACATCATCTTATATGGTCACATGTACATAGCTATTGACCTTTTCTGCTTGTCCTAGACTTAAATTTTCTTAATAAAGACCCAGAAACACAACAAATCAAAGAAAAACTGGACAAATGGGATTGCGTGAAATTTCAATGTTTCTACATGGCAAAGGACATAGCTAACAAAATCAATATAAAACCCACGAATTGGAAGATTTTCACAAGCCATACAATGGACAAGGGTCTCATATCTAAAATATACTCAGAACTCAAAAAGCTAAATCATGCAACAACAAATACTCAAAGAAACAACTGCCCAATCAATAAGTGGGCTAAAGACTTAAAGACAAACTTCTCTGCAGATGAAATAAGAATGGTCAATAGACACATGAAGAAATGCTCAACTTCACTAACCATAAAAGAAATGCAAATCAAAAAGACGTTGAGATTCCACCTCACCCCAGTTAGAAGGGCTATAATCAAGAACTCTAACAACAACAGATGCTGGAGGGAATGTGCCAGAAGGGAACCCTACTGCATTGCTGGTAGGAGTGTAAACTTGTTCAACCATATTTATCTGTATAACTATGACTTTAGAAATTTGACAGTGACTCACGGCTTTAATCCTAACTACTCAGAAGGCTGAGATCTGAGGATTGTGGTTCAAAGCCAGCCCAGGCAGGAAAGTCCGTGAGACTCTTATCTCCAATAAACCACTAGAAAACTGGAAGTGGTGCTGTGGTTCAAACCATAGAGCACTTGCCTTGAGCTGAAGAGCTCAGGGACAGCGCCCAGGGCCAGAGTTCAAGCCCCACGACCAATAAAAAAAAAGAAATTTGATGAGGGGAATTTGATGTTTTAAGAATAAAATGGAAAAATGAAAGGGAAATTTGACGTGAGAAAATATAATGTGTTTATATATATATATATATATATATATATAATATAATTTTTTTTGGTGGTGTGGGAACTGAACTCTGGGCCTGGGCGCTGTCCCTCAGCTCTTCAGTTCAAGGCTAGCGCTCTACCACTTGAGCCACAGCACCACATCCAGCTTTTTCTGCTTATGTGGTGCTGAGGAATTGAACCCAGGGCCTCATGCATGCAAGGCAAGCACTCTACCTCTGAACCACCTTCCCAGCCCTATGTGTTTGTATTTTTGTATAATTATGTTCTGGCATTTATGGAATGATAGTAAAATTCAGCATTTGCATTACAATGACCCACAAGAAGAATAGCAATGGTTACAGGTAGGAAGGTGAGGAATTGTGAAGAGTTTAATATAAAGTGTAAGAATATGAGGGTCTATGACTGTATTATATTTTTTTACATATTTTTGTAAGATTTGAAGAAACTCATAAATAGCATTGATAACGTAACAGAAATAAGATAGGATAAAGTATAATGTGTAATAATGATTCATATAGCAAATGGTAGGGTCTTCAAGGCAGACTTAATAGGTACAAGATTCCTCAAAGGAAAGGAAGTGTAAATAGTGAAAGCAGATTCAATTTAAAAGATAGACATTTATATAGATATACATATACCTATATATGTGTACATACATGCGTGTATATACACACATGCACATGGACATACACATAAACAGATACAACTGTGGGACTGTTTGAAGGATAAAAGGTAGAAGGGAAGGGAAAGAATGATGGAGGATGAATAATTTTGGAATCCATTGTATCTATGCATGTAAATTACATAAGGAATCTCACTAATAGCTGATGTGTAATATGGTAATGAGGAGGCCAACTGGACTATTGGATAATATGGTATGTGTGCAATACATTAAAATGATGAAAATTTAATGACAAGAAGTTCTTGGCATTCATATATGTAAATAAAACAATGCAACCTGTTGAAATTGATTTAAGAAGGTGAGCGGAGGTAGGAAGGAAAATGACAGGGGATAAGTTGATTGTGGTATTTGTTCTGCAAGTGTGGAAATATCACAATGAAAACCCCCTGGCACCATGAAGAGATCCTAATAAAAATTCCTTTGAAAACAGAGAAAAATAATGAAGCTAATGATAATACTATGAAGTTTTATAATAGGTAGAGTCTAAACAAAACAGTTAAATCCCAGATAACTGTATCTGTGTGTGTGTGTGAGTGTGTACAGGCTATGTATGTTTAGCAATATGTAATCAAAACATCATCCATTTGGATTTTGTGCCTTGAAGTATATTTTGTGATCCCAGAGTGAGACAATCCATTAATCCATGGATTTGGAGAGGGGGTTGGTAACTTGTCTTGCAATGATCCCATTGCCTTTTGGCATATCATCCTAAAAATATGAAAAATCCTAGAAGAGAATTTTCCCTTCTGTAAAGCTGGCATATGGTAATTTTCACAATTGGTACCTTTAGTCACTCAAAAAATTTTGTAGATATCGAAGCATTTATACAATGCCCATAAAAATATTTACTGGTTTTCACTGAAATTATTTTTAGTAGTTACTTGAGTTTGAACTCAGGGCCTTGCATTTGCTAGGCAAGTGCTCTAGCATTTGATCCACAACTACAGTATAGAGGCTTTAGATAAAACAACAAAATGCCACTTCGACTCCTATCCTTCACCCCAGCCTCAATCTGCCCTGCTTGGGAAAATATACAATATTAACAGGACAATTTCTTGTGATTATTGATTTAATCTAATTTTCATAATGCCATTCATGATAGATTCAGTTAATTTTTGCTGTTCTGTATGTATATTGGATATTGTCATTTATACCATTAATCACATGCATAATTGTCATATGCACAGAAATGCCTTTTCTTAGACATTTCATTCTAAAATATAATTATCCAAGACATCCTGCTGTTAATGGCATTGAATTCTAATTACTTCAAAATGAACCCATTACTCATGCATTTAAATCCTGATTCACAAATTCTTACAATATATAGGTGATATGAAATTATGAAATGTTATATTCTGCTGGGCTTACGTTGTAGTAGTTGGCTCAACTTTTCTGTCAGACTGAGTTTGTCCAATCTTATTGACAGATGATAAAAATTTAACAGTATCTTATTTGATTGGAAGGATAATAGAAATGTCCCTTACTGAACATAGACATTCAGAACTTCTTGGCAAGCTGCAGGCTAATGACAAATGCCCTCATAACACAAACTGGTCTCTCAGCGAGATGGCATCTTCCATTACAATCTACTGAAAGGTAAATTATGTCAGAAAAGGGCGCAAACAGATTTTTCTCAAATAAATTGTGATCTATTGACAGCAATGATGATCTAATAACCATATATTGCATTCCCACAGTGCTTTGTTCTTCTCAGTATTTTCACACACATTATCATATTTCATCTCAAATATGTGACATATTTGGCATGTTATTCACATGACATTTAAAGTTCTTTTCCAGTTGCCAACACTAGGAAATTACCCACCCATTCTTTATCAATTGCTAGTAAACTAGCACCCCCAGATGGCTGTTTCTTTTTGCCCAATCTCTTCTTCCTCTTTTTGAAAAAATTATTTACCTTTATGGCTGGTTTTCTATCTGACATATATGTGCAAATATATGTAATTCTGTCAAATTTGGGCTTTTTAGCCTCAAGGTGATACTTACTTTTTAAAAAAATGTTTCCATCACTCATACCATGGATTTTATATTCACATGAAGGGGAATTTTATTGAGGAAATTATCTATAATTTCTGAACCTTCTTATTTCATCTATTGCCCAATCCATCTGTAGCACAATTGAGTATACTGATTTATGTAAAGTGACTCTATTTTTTCTTGGTGAAATGCAGTGGTTGCTACAAATCCACATTTCTTCCATGACAGACTACATGTAGGATAGCTCAACCATGTGATTATCTGAGAACTGAAAACTTCCTGGAGCCTTGTGATGTTGCAGCCTCATAATGTCATAGTGCCCTGCATGACTCCTGTGTTTTTGATGATGCTGGTTTCAATAATCCTACACTGTGGGCCATAGAAAAGCTTAACATATATAACATGAAGAACACATAACACTTGATAATGGTAACAAGCAATTAGCACTGTCCTGTGCAGTTACTATATTGTACTTTGAACATTACTGGGAAGGAAGATCATGCTGCTTATGAAAATAAAAATGAAGTTAACTGTGAGGCAGTCTTAACAAGTCCTTTAAGACTTGTTTTCCAGAAATAGTATTGGTATAGGAGATGCCACAAGGGCTGTGCCTCTTGTTGCTCCTTGTTCCACTAGGACTAAATATAGAAACGGAAGGCAGTACTAGTAATGATCCTCACCAGTATAGACTTTATTAAAATGTCCACATTCATGATTGTCTGAAGAGCAGCATTTCAAAGTAAAAAAGAAATGAAAAAAATAGAAGGTAGGTGCAGTTGCCCAATATGATTGAGGCTGAGGTGGGAGAACATCCAGCTTGAGGTAATTCTGTTATACATAGTGAATTTGATATCCGGGCTGGGTTAACATGGTAAAATCCTGTCTCAAAACTAAGTATGTAGCCAGGCGCTAGTGGCTCATGACAATAATTCTAGCTACACAGGAGGCTGAGATCTGAGGATCGTGGTTCAAAGCCAGCCCAGGCAAGAAAGTCCATGAGACTCTTATCTCCAATAAACCACCAAAAACCTGGAAGTGGTGCTGTGGCTCCAGTGGTAGAGGGCTAGCCTTGAGCTGAAGAGCTGAGGGATAGCGCTGAAGCCCAGAGTTCAGGCCCCATGACTGACACAAAAACAACAACAAAAAACTAAATATGTAAAAAGAGAAATATGTCTATAGAAGAAGGAAAACAAGAAAGAAAATATTTTACACTGTGTTTTAAGCTAATTATTATTACAGAAGACTGAAAAAACTTTAAAATAAAAACTTGATAAAAGAATGAGAAGAAGCTACTGTGAATTAATTGACATTTTGAAAAATTAACTTTAGTGCTCAATGAATTTATGAATACACCAGTACTCTCCCGGGCTTTCACCCATTGACTAACACTACACCAACTTCTGGTGGTGCAAGCTCCAGGCAGAGTAAATGCCCTAGTTTCTAACATCAGTCTTTAGGCTTTAACAAAGTCTGTACCTTTTCTGAGCTTAGCTACTCAGATAATGTCTTGTCACTATTGTGAATTCAGCACAGTAACACATTCCACTAGAAGCAACAGATCGTGCCGTATAGCTTAGGTTTGTCATAAGCTATATCACCTAGGTTCTATAAATACACTCTAAGACATCACACACAGAAAAAAATGGTCTAATGATCATGTTTCCAGAATGTATTTTTATCCTATTTTATCATGTGACTCTACATTGCTAGTTTTCTATCTTCACATCTAGTGGCCCTTCTGTTATACTTTACAAATTGCTTAACTGTACAATACTTTCACCCTTTCACATTTCCAAACAGCTCTTTGAGGGAAGAGGTATAGAGAAACACTCTTGAATCCAACACAGAAGTGAGAAATAATAAGAGCACAGAGCATCAATTTTAGAAAAATATGTTATTGTGATTATAAAAGTGATATACAGAGGGGCTGCATTTGCAGCAGTCATTTTGGGGGGAGACAATGTCACCCCTTCCCTCAGTCTCTCCTGGTTTTTCTCTCCTATCCCCACCCACAAGTTGTATAGTTCATTTTCAATATAGTGTTCAGTGCAGAGTAGCATTTTTAAGCCTAAACTTGGACCTTTTTGGAAAAAAAGAGAGAGAGAAAAAACTATAATGCAAACATTAAAATTTTCCACATATGTACTTTGGTAAAGAAATTTAAGTAGGGGCTGGGAAGGTGGCTCAGTGGTAGAGTGCTTGCCTTGCATGTATGAGGCCCTGGATTCAATTCCTCAGCCCCACATAAGCCAAAAAAAAGAGAAAAAAGCTGGAAGTGGTGCTGTGGCTCAAGTGGTAGAACGCTAGCCTTGAGCTGAAGAGCTGAGGGACAGCGCCCAGGCCCAGAGTTCAGGCCCCATGACCGGACCCAAAAAGAAAGAAAGAAAGAAAGAAATTTAAGTAAAATATTCATGTCTCTGACTTGATTGTCTTTTCTGCCATAAGTACTGCATGTGCCCAGTTGTCATGCCTTTTAGTGTACAAGAGAGAAGAAAGAAGTGAGTCAAGTTGCCTTTAGCCTTTCCATCACCATATTTAATTTTGCAGCCAATCCTCTCTCTGCGCAGCCCTGTTCAAAAAGGCAAAGTGCTAAATAAAATGCCATCATTGAGGTTATTAGCATATGCATTCTATAGGACAAATATTTTAAGCCAGATGTATGTAGTGAGAATCTATTTGATATAAAACACAAGTGGCAGGAAGCTAACCTTTTCTATGTTCTTTTACCAGGTAGACTTGGAATGGTTCTCATCCAGTTGTTTTTATTGTGCTTGTACTGATATCTCACCATTGAGAGGGAGGCTGATGAATGTAAGTTTGGGATGCAGAGACACATGGAATTTTGTGAGGCTGAACACATCCAACTTCCCAGTTTATGGACTTTAGACTCATATAGCTATATGTTCAATTTCCAACTCAGCATGATCTTTAATGAGAGATTTAAACTTATGCTCATGAAGAGCTTTATTTTTTATTGAAAATAATGAAATACTGATGAGGAATTCTAGAGAACAAAAGAAGCCTGAAACATTAAAATATAATTTGATTGTGACTATATAATGTAATATTTGCATATGCAAAGATGAATACTGACATAGATTTTTCCCTAGGCACAAACACTATTCCCTAAGGATTAAATTATTGGAGGAGTGTACTTCAAGGTGCACAAACTTGAACTACCTAAAAATCATAGGTAGTATAAATTCCTAATAAATATATCATTCCATTTATTCTAGCTTTCTTCTTTCACACATGCCCACACACATGCACACGCATGCACACACACACACAAATGTATACACACATACATTTGGAGACTTGCTAAACAACAGGAATTATTGCTGGGAGAACTTTTAAACACTTAATTGGTCACAGATAGAAACAAAAATCCTAAATAGTTAATTATGAGTAGTATGATATGAATAACTTTTCTCAATTAGCTTTATTGTACACATTTTCTATAATATATTTTATTTTGCAAACAAAAAAAACAATCATTCTTGCATTCATCATTAAATTAAAAAAACTAACCTTTGGGTTAGTTCTGCACTGATGATGTCTACCCTTTCTTTTCCATCGACAATTATGAAAGGTCTGTACTAAGTCAGCTATGATGCTCCACAGAACATGAGTACCATGGGAAAAGGTTGCTTTGCTGGCATAATATAATATAGCATAATATTAATTTCCAGTTAGAGATAGTGGCTTGTATTTCTGATCTCAGCTACAGTAGAGTCATAAGAAAATGTGTCTTTGTATGAGGCCAGGCCTGGACAAAATTACTGAGAGACCTGAAGCCAAAAAATGCTTTGGAGGTATGGCTCAAATGGAAGTCCACCTATCTAGAAAGTAGGAGGTTCTGTGTCCAAACCCCATGTTGCTAAAATAGTAACAATGCTAGTAATGTATAATAATAATGCAAATTTCTACTTAGTTCAAAAATTCCACTCACCCATGGCACCACAGTTATATTATTTGAGCATTTCAAGGTGTTTTTCATGCGTCCTGCTTTGCTTCCTTACTACTTCATTCACTCACTAATTTCCCATCTGAACTTACTATCTAGAATGTGTCAGTGTGGCAAGCCCTAGGACTTGAGAGTCGCAAATATGTGTCTAGCTTTCAAGCATGCTAGTTGCTACAGAAGATAAACTGTAATGCCAAAAAACCTAAATGACCACACCATGCATTAAATTCCCTTTTTAAAATTAGACAATCTTCTGGGAAATAAAGAAAGAACTCCTAATGGGCACTGGTAGTGTGACAGGGGAGGTAAGAAAAAATGGTAGCAGAAAACGGTTCCTCAAAAAACAAGTAAGGAGATTGTGAGTAAAGGTGTTGGGAAGCAAACATGTGTGGGTGTCCACCTGTGTATATGACAGAGAGAGCTCACATTATGGAAAGCAAGTGAACAGAAAGAAAAATTGGAAGAATAGAAAGTGAGACAGCAGTCTGGAAAGCCGGTTGAGATCTGGCATCACAGTCTGTTCATGCAATTGTAGCAGCTCAGCATGAATCCAGGAAAAGATGAAGCCAAAATGGATTGTTAAAATTAGATTCATTCATTCCTTCATTTACACTCTACCCATTCAACAAATATGTAATTGGCATCTGCAATATTTCAAGCCTGTGTTAGTCATAGGGAATATAACAATCAACAAAGGAGTCTAAGAAAATTGTCCTAGAAACAATGAATAAAAACTCTCTATAAGATGAAGCATCCTTTGCATTATACAAATGCACTGTAATTTTGTGCTGAGGATATGGAGAGCCACAGAAGAGTTTTAAACAAAGGATTTGCCTGAGCCCATTTTCATTGAGCAAGGCCACCCTGCCTTTATTCTGAAGTAGACTATAGACAGGACCAACCATCAAGTTGTATTATTACAGTAACAATGAGTGTCTGGACTGAGAAAAGCAGAGATGTAGATAAATAGGTAAGGAAGAGACCATGCCAGGTTTCTAGCACAAAATTTTAAGTGGAAAGGGATAATACCCAGCCAGGAAATAGGGAATAACTGTATAAATAGCAAACTGGAGATGAAGAATTTAATTTTGGATATGTTGAATGAAAAGTGTTTATAAAGGGAACTTTCAAATAGAGCTCTCTGATTGGAAGCTGAATTTCTTTATCTAAACTTATTTATCTAAATACCAGACATGTGTTTATAATAGAATTTCAAATAAAGACACAATTATTTGGAATTATCAAAAGAAAATATGTAGGAACACTACCAAAATATCAGAATCAATGCTATTGGTTTCTAACTAGAAATAGTTGTTCCACATACATTTCTAGAATTTGAAGACAATTTTATTTTAGTTTTGAAAAGGTGATTTATAATATATATGAATTGATGTCCTCTTCTTTTTTTCAATTTTTTTATTTTGGTTATTCAATTTCCCAAATTTCACAGTATTGTGGATAGTGATGCTTAGTTAAAGTCACAAACACATTCTAACTTTCATGGGGCAAATTCTCTATCATGGTCTATAACATTTATGAGTTCTGAGAGCTTTGCAATACAGTTATTTCTTCCACATTGGGTGATATGTACATTTCTTTTGTTTTGCATAGCATCAGCTGTTCCCTCTTTCCCACTTGTTCCCTTCCTCCCATTGCTGCCATTGAGTTTCTTAGTTCATTTTGGTCAATGTCCAGTGCAGCTGATGGGTCTCGCTGTTGTATGTTTTTCCCTGATTCCCTCTAGTTCTGTGTCGTCCTCCTGGTTTCCCTCCAGTGGGCATATATATACCATATATGTGATCAGCAGCATGGGGCTATTTAGTAGTGATTCGACCAGATGAGTGGAAGTCCTTTATTTCTTAAGTCTTGTTAATTTTGTCGTATCACCTTACATTTTGTCGTATCACATCCACTTATCAGGGAGACCATGTGCCATTTGTCTCTTTGCTCTTGGCTTACCTCGCTCAACATGATTTCTTCTAGCTCCATCCATTTCCCTACAAATGGCATTATTTTGTCCTTTCTAATGGCTGCATAATATTCCATTGTATATAGATACCACAATTTTTGGATCCATTCATCTGTGGTGGGACATCTGGGTTGTTTCTATATCCTGGCTATTGTGAAAAGTGCTGCAATAAACATGGAGGTGCATGTGTCCTTGTATACTGGATCCTGTTGTTGAGGATATATATCTAGAAGTGGTATGACTGGGTCAGAAGATAGGTTAGTATTTAGCTTTCTGAGAACCCTCCAGACTGCTTTCCAAAGTGGTTGTATAAAGTGTACATTCCCACCAGCAGTGTAATAGGATTCCTCTTTCTCCGCATCCCCTCCAGCATTTGTCGTTGGCTGACTTGTGGATGTGGGCCATTCTGACTGGGGTAAGGTGGTATCTCAGGGTTGTCTTTATTTGCATTTCCTTCACAACCAGGGATGGTGAACATTTCCTCATGTGTTTCTTTGTCATTTTTATCTCTTCTTCTGAGAAGTCTCTTTTTAGTTCCCTTGCCCATTTAGTAATTGGTTTGTTAGGTTTGGGAGGGATTAGTTTATTTAGTTCCCTGTATATACTGGATATTAACCCTTTTTCTGATACATTGCTGATAAATATTTTTTCCCAGTTAGTTGGTTGTCTTTCTAGCTTGGTTGCAATAGCTTTAGCTGTGCAGAAACCTTTTATTTTAAGATATTCCCATTTGTCAAGTCTCTCTCCAATTTACTGTGACCCTGAGACTCTGTTCAGGAAGTTCCTTCCTGTGCCTATAAGTTCAAGTGTCTCTCCTACTCTGTCTGAAGTAGTTTCAGAGATTCAGGTTTAATGTTAAGGTCTTTAATCCATTTTGAGTTGATGTTGGTGCATGGTGATAGGCTGGGGTCCACTTTTAGTTTTCTGCATGTGGCCACCTAGTTTTCTCAGCACCAGTAGTTGAAGAGTCTTTGTTTCTTTCACTGTATGTCTTTGGCTCCTTTGTCAAATATCAGCTGGCTGTAGGCATGTGGATTTTTTCTGGATCTTCTATTCTATTCCATTGGTCTTCAGGTCTGTTTTTGTGCCAGTACCATGCTGTGTTTATTATTATTGGTCTATAGAAGAGTTTGAAGTCTGGCATCAAGATCCCTCCCATGTTGTCTTTTTTTGCCTAGAATTGTTTTGGATATTCTAGGTCTTTTGTTGTTCCATATGAATTTTTGGACTGTTTTCTGTATTTCAGAAATGTATCTCAGGAAGTGGTGCTGTGGGTCAAGTGGTAGAGCACTTGCCTTGAGCTGAAGAGCTGAGGGACAGGACTCAGGCCCAGAGTTCAAGCCCCATGACCGGCAAAAAACAACAACAACAAAAAAGAAATGTACATCACTGGGATTTTAATAGGAATTGCATTGAATTTGTATATTAATTTTGGCAGTATTGCCATTTTCAATATATTGTCTGCCTATGCAAGAGCATTGGAGCTCTTTCCATTTCCTGGTGTCTTCTGTAATTTCTTTCTTTAACTTTTTATACTTTCCTTTAAATAGTTCTTTTATATCTTTGGTTAATTCCTAAATATTTTATTTTTTGGAGGGTTAGTGTGAATTGGGTTGCTTCCTTTATTTCCCTTTCTGCTTATATATTGTAAGTGTACAGGAAGGCTACTGATTTTTGTGGGTTGATTTTGTATCCTGCTACTTTGTCGAAGTGATTTGTAATTTCTAAGAGGGATGGAGTTTTTGGGATCGTGAAGGAAGAGTATCATGTTATCTGCAAAAAGGTTTAAATTCTTCTATCCCTATGTGTATCCCTTTAATGTCTTTTTCTTGCCTTATGGCCCTGGCTAAGGGTTCCAGGACTATATCGAAGAGGAGTGGAGACAGTGAGCATCCTTGCCTTGTTCCTGATTTTAGGAGAATTGGTTGTAGTTTTTCCCCATTAAGTATAATATTGGCTAGTGGTCTGTCGTATGTGGCTTTTATTGTTTTAAGGAATGTTCCTTCTATTCCTATTTTTTCCAGAGCTTTTAAAATGAATGAATGCTGTATTTTATCAAAGGCCTTTTCTGCATCTGTGGAGATAATCATGTGATTCTTGACCTTGGCTCTGTTGATGTGTTGGATTACATTTATTGATTTACATATGTTAAACCATCCCTACATCTCTGGGATGAAGTCTACCAAGTCATAGTGTATGATTTTTTTGTGTTTCTGGATTATGTTAGCTAGAATTTTATTAGGGATATTTACATCTGTGTTCATCAAGAAGATTGGTGTGTAGTTGTCTTTTTTTGTTGGGTCTTTGCCTGGTTTGGGGATGAGATATTGGCATTGTAGAATGAGTTTGGATAGCTAACTCCTTCTCTGCTTCTCTGAAGAGCTTGAAGAGTATGGGTATTAGTTCTTCTTTAGAGGTCTTATAGGATTCTGTTGTGAATCCATCTGGGCCTGGGCTTTTCCTTGTTGGAAGACTTCTGATTATTTCCTGTATCTCGTTGTAAGATATTGGTTTATTTATTGATTTAATTCTTTGCTCAGTTTGGGCAACTTTTATTTCTCTAAAAATGCATCCATTTCTGCTACGTTTTCTTTGTTTAGAGAGTATAGCTTTTGAAAATAGTTCTTTATAATTGTTTGGATATCTTGGGTACTTGTTTTGATTTTTCCCATGGCACCCCTGATCTTCTTCATTTGGGTGTCCTCTCTTCTTTTCTTAATTAATCTTGCCAAAGGTCTATCAATTTTATTTATTTTTTTAAAGAACCAGCCTTTTGTTTTAATAATTTTATTTATAATTTTCCTATTCTCTATCTCATTAATTTCTTTTTTTTCTTTTTTCTGGGTCGGGTCGTGGGGCCTGACTCTGGGATTCGGCTCTGTCCCTCAGCTCTTCAGCTCAAGGCTAGCGCTCTACCCCTTGAGCCACAGCGCCACTTCCGGCTTTTTTCTTTTTGCTTATGTGGTGCTGAGGAATTGAACCCAGGGCCCCATGCATGCAAGGCAAGTGCTCTACCACTGAGCCACCTTCCCAGCCTCTATCTCATTAATTTCTACTCTAAATTTTATCATCTGGCTCCATCTAGTAACGTTAGGTTCCATTTTTTCATGTTTTTCTATCTGTTTTAATTGCAACATGAGATTGTTTACTTGGTCTGTCTCTATTTTCTTGATATGGGCACTGAGGGTGATAAATTTGCCCCCCAGGACTGCTTTTGCTGTGTCCCACAAGTTTCTTTGTGATGTGTCTTCATTTTCATTTAATTGTAGGGATTTTTAATTTCTTCTCTAATTTCTTCTGTTACCCAGGTATTGCTTAAAAGTGTGTTGTTCAATTTCCATGTATATGAGTAATTTCTGTGGTATGCTTTGTTATTGAGAACTAGCTTGATTCCACTGTGGTCGGATAGGATACGGGGAATCATGTCAATCTCCTAATATTTGCTTAAGTTCCTTGCATGAACTATGATATGGTCTATATTGGAGAAAGTTCCATGAGCTGCTGAGAAGAATGTGTACTGTGTTGTTTTAGGGTGAAATACTCAGCAGATGTCAGTTAGATCCACTTGAAGAATGACCTCACTTAATTTGGTAGCTTCTTTGCCAGTCCTCTGGTTGGTGGACCTGTCCTTTGGTGAGAGTGGGGTATTAAAGTCTCCTAGTATTATCGTATTGGGATCTATTTTATTCTGTAAGTTTGAAAGTATTTGCTTAAAATATTGGGGTGTTCCAATATTTGGAGAGTATAAGTTGATAATGGTATATCCTCCTCTTGGATTGTTCCCTGTATTAATAAGTAGTGTCCTTCCTTGTATTTTTGTATTGATTTTAATGAAAAGTTTATATTGTTAGTTAACAGGATGGCTATTCCTCCTTTTTACTGGGGGCATTTGATTAGTAGATCCTTCTCCAACCCTTCACTCTGAGTGTGTTTGTATGTTTGGCTGAGAGGTGGGTCTCCTGAAGGCAACTGATGGATGGGTCATGTTTTCTGATACAATCACAGTTCTTTTTATTTTGATTGGTGAATTAAGCCCTTTAATATTTAAGGATATTATAGAGAGATGCATTGTGGTCCCTGTCATTCCCTGTTTTCCTAAGTTTTTCTTCTTTCCTTTCTTCCTGTGCTTACTAAGTTAGACTTCTATTAATACCTGTCTGGTGTGGGTCCCTGTTCTTGGTTGCTTTCTTTAGATTGTGTTTCCCCTCTTAGTATTCTTTGTAATGCTTGCTTATTGTTTATGAATTCATTTAGTTTTTCTTTACTATTAAAAATGTTCATTTCTCCATCGAATGTGAATGCTAGCTTTGCAGGGTATATTAGTCTGGGCTGGCAGTTATTGGTTCTCAGGGCTTGGATGGTACTTTCCCAGGCCTTTCTTGTATTCAGTGTCTGTATGGAGAGATCGGCAGCAATTCTACTTTTTTCCCATTGTAGTATAGCTCCTTCTTCATTTTTGCTGCATGCAAGTTTGTTTCCTTATTAGTCAGATCTATCATGTTTACTATAATGTGTCTAGAAGTGTTTCTCCTGGGATCCTGCTTGTTAGGTGTTCTATATGCTTCTGTTATGTAGGTAAGATGTGCTTTTTTAAGATGGGGAAAACTTTTATTGATAATCTTGTTGAATATGTGTTGCATTCCCTTGCTTTGATATTCCTCACCTTCATCCACTCCAATTATATGAAGGTTAAATCTCTTGGCACTATCTGCTTGCCTTGGATTTCCCTTTGGCATAATTTATGTGATTTTTCCACATTTGTGACTTTTTGGTCCAGTTGGTATATTCTGTCTTCTGTATCTAACACTCTAAATTCCATTTCTTTCACTCTGTTAACTGTGGCTTCCATTGTGGTTTGCATGGAGGAAATGGACTCATTTATGGATTCAATGTTGGTTCTCAAAGTACTAATCTAATCTCACCTCTTAGTGAGGCGTGTACTGCCTCTATTTTTGTACTAATCTCACCTCTTAGTGAGGTGTGTACTGCCTCTATTTTTGCGTGCCCCTCCTGTTTGAGACCCTGCATCTGTTTTGATAGTTCGTCCCTGTGTTCTTTAAATTTCTGGTCTATTTCTCACTTTAATTCTTGAGTCATTGCCTCCAGCATCTATTGGATGGAGCTTTTTTCTTTCATTCCTGCTTTGCTCCCACTGGGTGGCTGCTGGCTTTGGGGGGTAGCTTGCTATCCTGGGTGTTGATAAACCTTGTAATTTTTCTCTGTGATTTTCACATGGGGATTCAGAGATTATTAGAGAATGTGCTGGATGTACTCTCCCAGTTGCTGGAGTCTACTATGGGCTCCTGTTTTTTGTTGTTTTTTGTTGTTGTTGTTGTTGTTTGGCTGGCTGTGGGCCTGAACTCTGGGCCTGGGTGCTGTCTCTCAGCTCTTCAGCTCAAGGCTGGTGCCCTACCATTTGAGCCACAGTGCCACTGCTGGCCCTTTCTGCTTATGTGGTGATGGGGAATCAGATCCAGGGCCTCATGCACACAAGACAAGCACTCTATCGCTGAGCCACCTTACCAGCCTGAGCTCCTGACTATTATCAGGTGCTGGCAGCCTGAGTTATCCAATTCCTGGCCTGGGATATATGGGTCAGGTTCTGGTGGGGTTTCGGCTTCTGGTTCTCTTGCCCTGGGCATCCAGCTCTTTTGCTGTTACTGACGTGATCCCCAGTGGGTGCAGTTCCCTGTTTCCCCCCCTCTGCTGAGGCATATGCTCAGCTTCTGACTGGGAGGAGCTGGTTGTGTTGCTCAGGCACTGGATCCCCAGGCCTGGTCCTGGCAACCAGTCCCAGCCTGGGGCATACCAGTTGGACCTGTGCTGCTGTGTATCCAGCTTGGGTTACACAGCCTGGAGTACACAGTGATGTCCTCTTCTTTCTAAATGACAACTTAAGGAATGACAGTAGGAAAAAGATGTCACAAAGTAAAAGAAAAAGGAAGGAAAGCAAACGAAGTAGCATATGCCCCTGACATAGAGTTAATTATGCACAGATCTTCATCCCTATTTAAGTCAGTCATTTTGAGGCCAGTGTGGTCATCTTTGAAAAGCACTGAGTAATTCACACTAACATGTGTTAGTGTGGCTGTTCCATTTCTTTAGGTGACTACCTGAAAATTCTCCACTTCTGAAGAACTAACTGCACTCCACCTGGAGAATGTGTGTCAAAGTGTTGGGAAAATGTGTGAAAATAAATGTGTGTTTGCATGTGTGTACATACCCGCAATCCCACTTTAAATATAGACATTTGAGATCCTCAAAAATATATCGGTTAAGCATTGAAAAACTTAAAAAAAAATGATACTCTTTTTTTATTGTGAGAATACCTTATGGAGGGGTTACAATTACATGGGCAAGGTAATGAGTACATTTCTTATCAAGCATTTTTGCCTTCTCCTTTGTTTCCCCTTCCCATCCCTTCCTATCTCCCCTCCCACCCCCCACTTCCCCACCCCCCGCCAAATTTGTAAAGTTTATTTTTGACATAATGACTTGTACATCTCATTGTTGGAATGGGTCCACCTGTATCCCTATTTAAATGATTTGTTTTTTCCTTTCTTCTCCACGAATTATACCAACATCAAATACAATGAAAGCAGGGGTTATACTGTGGGGGAGGGACATACAAAGCAACAAAGAAATCATCTTATAAATATGTTAGAAACAATCACAAGAAAGAAAAAACATCCACTTATATAGATCACAGGTAGCCTTTCCAAAACTAAATTTTTTTTAATTGTCAGGGTGATGTATCAAGGGAGTGACACATAAGTAAGGTAATAAGTACATTTCTTGCCAAACTTGTTACCCGTTCCCTCATTTTTCTCTTACTTTCCTTCTCCCAACTTCCTCCCCGCCCTCCACAAGTTGTACAGATTATTTCAAGAATACTGCCTTGTGTATGTCACTATTGAAATCTTTTTCTAATTTATTTTTAATTGTGTTTGTGTAGTTAGTATGCAGAGAGGTTACAGTTACACAAATCAGGCACAATCAATACAATTCTTTATGAACCGTTCTTCCCCTTCAGTTGCTCTCTCCCAACCTTTCCCTCCCATCCCTACCCATAAGGTATCAAGTCCATTTTCTACATAGTGTCTGGAGAGTGTCACTGTTGTATTTGTTCATCTTTGTTCCACCCTTATGTGTCCTTCCTTTCCCTCCCAAACACAAACAGTACAAACAATACAAAAGGAAAAGAGAATGAAAACAGCAACAATGGCAACTAAAGGGTGTCTCTTGTTTCATTTTTTGGTGTTAATTTCATAGAATATCATTTTATATGGTCATCTGCCTATAGTTATTGATCCTTTACACACTATTCCTATGCTTAGCCTCCTTTGGCCTCCATGTTTCTAAAAATAGGACCTATTGTTGATACTTTCATATAGAAAAAAATTACCTCCGATTATTTTTCTAAAACCACAAATGCACCAAAGTAAACTTATGTTGCCAAACTCTATGTTGACAAAACAACTGCTCTGTGCATTCTTGACATGTAGATATATAATTTAAATTAGTTGAATAATACCTAGCTTTTTAAATTGCCACTTCAAATCTGAAAATGTACCAGCATGAATATTTTTTCTTAAGCCTCATTCTTACTTCCTTACAGAAAGATGGTATCACATGGTCATCTATTGAAATCTGTACAGATGAAATCCTGTCCCTGTCACCCAGTGTGTCATAATCATCCAAGTTTCAGTCCAAACCCTCTCATCTGCCTGCACTCTCCTGGTACAGAGTCAGGTATTGGATAATTCCAAAACTCCTTCTCACTCCTCTCTCATTTTTTTTGTATAAACAACAAAAGCACCAAGAGAAACCATGGTCTTTATTGTGTGGTGCTAGCATTTTAAAAATTCATCCAATGTAATAGATTTTCTGTTAGAGCAAAACCAGGCTTCAGCAAGCAAGGAAAACAGAAAAAAATGCAGTCAGGAGATTAAATAGATAAGCCTGATTCATTTCCAAGCCCTGCTTCTATCACTTCCAAAGGCCCAGATACATCATATCATTTTCTTTTCTAGATCTACATCGATCAACTTTCCTCTTGGATTATTTAAAATACCTTCATCCTTTCATTTTAGCTAGTTCAAGTGGAATTACTATAGTTTGCAGGTTAAAGTGTGCTTGACTGATCTATATAATTGTTTTTAACATTGGCCTCTATATAATAAGTGTATAAATCCACTACAATAAATGGCTTTTGCATATTTTCTATATCTGTGTTATAGTGTCTGACATTTAAACTTGTTTTTCCAGAGTGTGACGTTACTTCTCTCATAACACATTTTGTGAGGTGAGTTCCCTGGGTAGCCTATAAATAGCCATGAAAGGCCTCTGGAAGATGGATGCCTGGGCATCAGTGTGTGACTTTGAGGCTGGTTTATAGTACTATCATTTACACTCTCTTTAATGACTGTGGCCTCACTTACTTATTGATTACCACAGCTATGGCTTAAAATCTAGGGTTCTGGCCTCTTGGTTTCCACACACCTCAAGTCAATTTCTATTTATAGCACCATTTAATTGGTGTTCCTTTGTGGCATTTTGGGCTAAAGCTTTTAATTACAGGAACATCTTTATGGCCTTGAAATTGGAAATTAGGGAGGTTTGATTGTACTTTTATTGTATAACTTTATTTTCTCTTCTAATGTCTCAATTTGCTGCTCTAATATTTTGGTTCAAGCTGAAACCCTCTCAGCCTATAAGTGGAAATTCAGATATGTTTGAAAGAAAATAAATTTGACAAACAAGAAATTTTAAAATGCAAAAGGTTACATTTTCAAAGTTCTAAGTATCATTTCATTAAAGCCAGAAAAATGTCAATTTATCTTTTCTAGAATAGGTTCTTTAAAAAAAACCTTCAAATAAAAATTTGTTTTCATGCATATCACAAGTTTTAAATATTTTAGAATTTGTTTTCTTTATTATAATGTTTGAATCTAAACACTTAATAATAGCTTCATGATACTGCTCCACTTAGTGGGTTGTTCCAATTGACTGAGGTTGAAACTTAATACTCTCAAGCATGCTAGACTGATACTCTACCACTTGAGCCACACTTCAAGCCTAGACTCTTACTGGCTAATTGAAGATGAAGTATCACAAATTTTTATCCCACTTTGGCTTCCAAACTCAGTCCCCCAGCTCTCCAACTCTTTAGTAGCTAAGGTAGGTATGAGCCACCAGTACCTGGCCTGTACACTTTTTCTATGCAAAATGCTTCATTACCTATGACTACAGAGAATCTGAATAGTTGCCATGCAGAGAACAGAACAGAATCGTCAGCAGGGATAAAGTTCAATACCAGGCTCATTGTCAAATGTTAACTTCTGACATGAAAGCAAGACTTTGACCAGTGTGTAAAATTAGCTTTCAACAGAAGATTTACTACATGTTATCAATAGTAGTATACATGGCCTCCTGTTTTCACTTCTAGCCCTATCAATGGAAACATTCCAAATTTCTGTTTGCCTACCTTCCTTCTAACTCAGATTAAAATATCCATTGTCATTTAATTCTTGCCTTTCTCTCCTGAATTTGATTTCACTTCTTTCTGTCTTTCCCAAAGCCCACATTTCTAATCTAATTAGTGCAACCCCTTAAGTTTCAACATTTTTTCTATTTACACTTTTCAGCAACTTTTCCACATTTCAAGTCTCTATTCTCTCTACATCTTCAAGATATATTTTATTTTTCAAATAAATTTTGCTAGGGTACAATAAAAAGTACCCATTGATGCATTTTGACAATTATAACACAAAATCTATCACTATAAAATGTTTACTCATGTTTAAATAGTCACTAAAGCCATGCAACCTTATAATGGAAAAAAATCACTAATCTGAGTTCCTTCACTATAACTTTATTATATTTATTTAAAATGTAATGTTATATATATAAACCCATATACTGACCATATATTTCTTTAATTAGCAAATATTTTTAAAGTTCTTATATTGTATTATAACAGCTTCTTTTGAGTAATGTTTCATAATATGTCTATTCACAATTTATTTAGGCATTTACTTTCAATTGACATTTGCAATTAGTTTCAATATTATGAATTTTCAACTATAAGTCCTTATGTGGATATATGTTTTACATTTTCTTAGAAAATTAATAAGAATTGAATTGAGTCAGCTACACTAACAACTTTTTAAAGATGTTGAAAAAAGATTCCAAAATATCAATATCATTGTCCATTTCTACCAACAATATGAAGGAATTCCAGTTGCTTCAAATTTTCTCCAACTCTTAGAATTGTTGACATTTTAAACAGGTGTGTGTCCCATAATGGCCTTAATTTTCATTTCCTTTTTGGCTAAAATATGTTGCCATCTCTTCAGGAGTTGATAGACAATATTCTCTTTTTGAATTATGTGTCAGAATTAGTATTTCTATTTTTTATGTGCTGTCAGTAGAAGGTTTCTTTCAGATTTTGTTGTCTTCTCATCATTGAGGTGTATCTTGAAAAAACTTATTTTGCAGATATACATTTAGAATATTTTCTCCCAGTGTCAGGCCTACAATAGTTTATTTTGAAAAGCAAGACAACCTGATTATTGTTGAAATGAAATTTATCTTTTTCTATTCTACTTGTTTTGCTTTTGCTATCCACTCAAATAAATCTTTCCTGCTTAAAAGCCAGCAATACTGTTCATCTATTTCTAGAAATAATATGATTTTTACATCTATATTTTTAAGTCTCTGCTCTGATTGATTTCAAGTTAATTTTCTTGAATGCTACAAACAAAGCATAGGGTTCTTTCTACTTTCATAAAAGATATGTGTTTATCTCAGGATCATTTGCTAAGCATATTTATTTTCCTCTAGTGAAAACAATTTCACTATATAGTTGCATAGCCTTTTTCTGGACCCTCTATTTTGTTTTACTATGTCAACAGTAGAAAAAAATTACAAGGATCATAATTACTGTCCAGTTTTGTTCTTCATTTTTCTAATGTTCTTGGATTATTTTAGTTTTTTTTAAAATTTCCTTAGAAATCTTGCTTATTTATTTACTTTAAAAAAAAAACTTGAAACCAGATCCTCCAGTTCTTGCTTAGCTTTTTACTCAAGGCTGGCACTCAACCACCTGAACTACACCTCCACTTCTGGCTCTATTTTTTTTTTTTGCAGATATACATTTTGAATATTTTCTCCCAGTGTCAGACCTACAATAGCTTATTTTGAAATAAACTTTGCTCATTAATTGGAAGGAACAGTTCCATGAGTTTTGTCCCTGGCTAGCTACATTATTCTCAGATCTCAGCCTCTGGTATAGATCTGATAATAGGCATGAGCCACCAAAACCCAGCTGTATGTATGTGTGTGTTTAAAACTCTACTTTTCCTTGCCTAAGCATATTTTCCATTTAGTTTTCTTTTAAATCTAGATATCACTACTATCAATTCAAGATCATAAAATAGAAATACATCCTCCACTGTTATTTTATTTCACTTCTAACACCAATTAATCAGTTTGGTTGTTTTATTTAATCTGAATCATTTTAATCTGAATCATTTCATTTTCCAGTATCTCCTCTCTATTTCATAGTAGTGTGGCCTTGCAATTCTTTTTTTTCTACGTTTTCTTTTTTTGAAAATGTTTTTTATTGTAAAAATATTGTACAGAGAGATTACAGTTACCTGAGCAAGGTAATGAGTACATTTCCTATCAAGCATTGTTACCTCCTCCTTTATTTTTCCCCTACCATCCCTTCCCTCCCATCTGCACAACTACACCCCCCCTTTCTTAAATTGTAAAGTTCGTTTGTCAACGTAGTATCTTGTACATTTCATTGTTACAATGGGCAACCTGTATCTCTATTTAAGCATTTTGTTTTTTTTCCTTCCCCTCCCCAAGTTAGAGAAATGTATACACAAGATGCAGGGCACCGACATCAAATACAGTGAAAACAAGTGTTATCTCATGGCAGAGGAACATACAAAGCAACAAAAAAAATCACATGGTACATTATAAATACATTAGGAACAATAGCAAGGAAGAAAAAACCACTTGTGTCCCTATCTTGGGGTTCATTTCACTTAACATCATCTTATCTGGTGATATGTACATAGCTTTTGACCTTTCCTGCTTGTCCCAGACATATATTAATTATTGCAAATAAGGGAAACCAAAGGACCTAAGTTTCGTTGGGCCCAGAGCCTGGAAAGATGTATGCCACACCCTAAACAACTATCAACCAAGAATACTGTACCCAGCTAAACTCTCCTTCATAACAGAAGGCCAAATAAAAACCTTCCATAGCAAAGAAAAACTGAAACAATACATCTCCACCAAACCAGCCCTTAAAAAGATACTTAAAGATGTCCTACACATAGAAAACCAGCAAGAGAATAATAAAGGCCAAGAAACCACACCCAAACTGAGAATCCAAGAACCATAAGAAGAACCCAGCTGTCACAGCCCCCAAGAAGGTGGATAACATGACAGGAACTACCAAACACCTCTCAATATTAAGTAACTCTCAATATTAATGGACTTAACTCCAATTTAGCAACATAGACTTCTTGATGGATTAAAAAGCAAGATCCTTCTTTTTTATATACACTTTTTATTGTAAAACTAATGTTCAGAGGGGTTACAGTTACATGAGCAGGATAATGAGTACATTTCCTTATCAAGCATTGTTGTAATTCTTCTCTCAATTTCATGCTGCAAAATTCAAAATCTCAAAATGATATCATTACAATTGTCTATTGGTTAAAATTTTAAATGCTTAAATAATTTGTTACTCAACTTTTCTTTGCGAACTCCTATTTCAACTTCCTCTGAATCAAATATTATACTGAAGAAATACAAACGTATTTGAAATTTCCTGAACACACTCAGCTTCTGATTATCTCTACTTTGAGTTGGCTGCTTATCACTCTGTGAAGCAATTAAAATACTTAGCATTCAGAATGTCTCCCTGTCACCTTGGTCACCTTGGATACGTACATTATCCTACTTATCATCTTTCATTGAAATAATCTATTACATGTGTCTGTATTCTCCACAGTGAATATATTCCCTTAGAGTAAGTATCTGTTCTATTTCTTTCTGTATTTAATTTATGCTTCTCTATGCTTGGCACAAAAAAATGAACGTTGAACTGATTTGATATGTTGAACTGTCAGAACCCAGTATGACAGTTAAATTTCTTTTGTAAAACTGTCTCACAGAACACAGAAACTTCTTGTGCATGACTCAGGACACCTTGACTTCACTTCGAAACACTCATTCAAGAAAAAATAAGTGTGATTTAGACTTCCCAAAAACATGACAAACAAAATTTCCTTCACTACAACAGTAGAGACTTTTTTTCCCTATTCTAGACATTGAGAAACACAAGTAAAAAAGACCTAAAAAACATGCTGAACAAAATGAATAAAGGAAAACAAAATGTCCACACTGGCAAGGCAGTATAAAAATAATTATGGTTTCCTAAAGAGCATTAACTGGATCCTGAAAAAGAGAAGGAAAGTTGAGGTAGCTAAGAAACATGTTTTCAAGGATTGGGTAACATTATTCACTAATTTTACTACTGATAATCTTAGTAAATGCTACTTTCCAGCTTTTACAAATAACTTATGTTCAATTAAATACATTTCACAGTGGGCATGAAATTGTCTTGTGCTATTTTTCTTCAAGTGTCATGAACACACTATTTCTAATAAGATGCTAACAAATTTGAGCTGGGAATGATGGCACATCCCTGTAAATCCAGTTTTTGGAGCCTGAGGAAGACTGTGAGTTCAAGACTAACCTACAGCATATAGTGAGACCCTTTCTTTTAAAAAAAAGTTAATATATTTAATTTCTTCCTGATGAACACTGTGTCTGGCTTTCAAGCTATATTTCTTAGTACTATGCCTTATCCTTAGTATGAGGTAACAAGTAAGGGGCCTAAAGGTAATTGAATATCTTTCGTTCTCCCTCCCTTTCTCTCTCCCCTCTCCCTCATTCCCCTCCCTCCTGCCTCTGCAACTTTTTATTTCTTGTCTTCTTTACCTTTTGCTGTGAAAATATAATTCTACAGAAGATTTTGACATTGTAAGGTCACAGAGTTTTAGAAGGAGAATGAGAGAGAAAAAGGGGGAAGAAAAAGAAATAATCTAGTTGCACAGTCTTATTGCAGGCAATACAAATGGTTTGACTTGGTTTGGTTTAATTTGCTCCCTTGTTTGTATTGGCACTAAAGGTATTTTTTAATTAATTTTTTATGTGTTTGGTTTTTTGTGATATTTCAGATTACTGAACTAGGCAAGTGCCCTGTCGTTACCTAATGTTTTGATGCGGAGCAGACAATGTTAAGTTTGTCAACAGGTACCAGAATTTGCTGTTGCACCAGATTCCTTTTGTTACATTGGTCAGGAAAATTCCCTGTATGGCTTATTAAATCATTTTTCTTCGGATTTCACACACAGGCTCATTTACTGTTTCTTTATGAAGAAATTGAGGGTAGTTGTATGTAAAGTAATTTGTTCAACTTTATATCCCCGGATGAGTGTGGCTATAACCAAACAATGAAGTTTTCTGGACCTCAGAATCACATGATTTGCAATTTCTGGACTGAGTTGTCTCTTATATCCTAAGACAAGAAATGATTGACAATGAAAATACAGGCAGTAATATAAGAAAATAAGAAGTTGAAAGAGGAGTGAAGACTTTGGGAAGAGTGTGATTGTATATTCCTGCCTGTAAGGAGGAGTTGAACTCAATTTGTATATGAGAGTAGAAATGGGAGATGGTCATTTCTGGAAACAATTTTCAAGGCTGTGTGAATCAACAACATGAATTTAAGGAGAATGATCAAGGACGATACCAGTGGAGTTGATTTAGGCTATAGGTCAAGTAATGAAATTTGGATCATAGAAGAAAATCCATGAACAGTGACAATTTATCATCTGAGGCATAATAAAAGTAACAGTGGGAGTAAAGAGAATAAAAACAGAAAGAAACAAAGGGAGATCATCAATTTAACTGCCGTGTTTGAAGGTGAGAAATATATGCCTTTTTTTTCTGGGTTCCAAGAAATACAGCCATTGGCCAAGTCTCAGCTGCAATGTTATCTTCAGCTGAATTTTTTCAATTATGAATTTGTTTGGAAGCTTGCTGCTGTGCACCTTGCTGTAATTTGTCCTGCCATCTACAAAAGAATTACATTCACCTCTCATCTAGCTATCTTTTCATGCAGATTTGTAATGCATTGTTTCTTGCCTCTGGAGGATTCTGTGACATTAAAACACTGCCCTGTTCAGAAAGTGCTTCAGAAGAGCAATCAAAATGGAACAGAAACTCTGAAGCTTGTGTTAGTTCCCACATTTGATGTGCAGCCTATGCTTAGAGTACCCTTGAAATACCTTTTACCCATTAAATGTCCTAAGTAGAAATATCAGGAATGATGTGAACTGGTGTTATTATACTTAGCACAAAGGGCATGATGCTGGCTGTGGATACCAATGGCAGATTAATCAGAGATGGCCAAGTTGTGATTGTGCTTAGGGTGTGTCTGCAATGCTCAGGAAGGAAGATGTTTCTATCTCTTAGATTAACAATAGAAGAAAATTTAATTTCTTTACCATATTTTCCATTCTATGGTCTTGTAATCTAAGTAACTTTTGAAATGTGATTTCAAGTAATAAAGCTAACAACTCTGAAGCTAAAAATAAGACTTTCAATCAAAACAACCCTTTTGATTCATCCTGGTGAGATGATTGTCAAAATGAAAAAATAGCTAGTAAAAGAATTACACTTGACTAATGTAGCTAAGTTTTTTCTGTGGTAGACTTTAAAGCTACTGACTCTCAATAAAGTCTTAGGTTTGCCTCCTTTATCATTGTATTGTATATTTTTGAATTTGTTTACTATTTCAGCATTCTAAATTTCCAGTCATTTTAATTGTTATCTGAGTTTTTCTCATCTGCAAGAGATATAGCATTTTTTGGCCTATATGTCTGCCATATGAAATGTGTATAAGTCATAAGAAACGCAGCATTTGGCTTACAATACTAAAAGTAAGTATGCTAAAGAAGGGACCACATTAGTTGTAATCATAATGAAGCATTTTGTCTCAACACATCAAGCAAAGCTTTGTGTCCTTTGTCTTAGATTGTCACAGATTTCTGAAGATCTCCCTCCTCCCCCCCTCTCTTTCACACACACACACATACACACACACACACACACACACACAATCTCTTTCTCTCTCTCTCTCTTTTCCTCTTAGTCTTGGTGCTGGCACAGGGGCTTGAACACAAGGTGTAGCTGCTGCCCCTTAACTTTTTCTCCTCAAGGCTGGTGATCTACCACTTGAGCCATAGTTCAAATTCTATTTTTTTGGTAGATAATTGAAGATAAGAGTCTTACAGGTTTTCTTGCCTGGACTAGCTTCAAACCAGGATCATTATAGCTCAGACTCCTGAGAAGATAGGATTATAGATATGAGCCTTGGTTTCCTGTTTTGAAGAACTTTTTTTCTCAACTATTAGAAGTTGAGAAAGTCCTGAGATAAGTCTCAGAATCTGAACCTTGACAAATTTTCTAGTCTTTGCAATGATCATTCAATAAATAAACACTAATAGCATAGAAAGTTTGAGGGAAAATGAAAATTGACCAAAATATAGCAATAATCTTTACTCCAAAATACTCAATTCTTAAGGCAAGTATACTGTTGCTTAAGCCAATCTGATATTAAGTTAGGACATGAGATAAGTATACAGGAAGGTATGGTGATGGCTGGACTTGTGTTTTCTTCATAGACTGTCCTGGCTTAGTCTTTCCTTCATGTGAAGGTATTGGGAAGTGGATTAAAAGCACATGAGTCCACTAAATACTACCAAAGTCTTAGTTCTACAATTATATATTTATAACTTCTTTTAAGCTGAGCACTGGTGGTTTACTCTTATAACCCCAGCTACTCAGGAGACTGAGATCTGAGGATCACAGTCCAAAGTAAGCTGAGCCAGAAAAGTCCATGAGACTCTCATCCCCAATTTAACCCTCCAAAAGCTAGAAATAGAGCTAGGGCTCAAGTAATAGAGTGCTAGCCTTGAGCCAAACAGCTCTGACCCTTACTGCAAGCCCCAGAGCCAGCACATACACATACACATACACCTCCTTTTATACGCTTGAGATAATGGATTTATTTCTGATTTACAACATAGCATAATACAAAGAATAAATTTTTAGTTGCAAAGTCTGCTATTCAGAAGTCTAACTCTCTTACCTCCTGTATGTATAATTCTTGTCATCCTGTTATCTACTTCGCAGTTCTTGTCAAGCTACAGGAGCCCTTTCTTAGGGAAGTTGCCACATTCCTTCTTGATCAGAATTTCCATCAGAATCCTGTCAACTAAATTACATTAGTCAATTCAGTTTCTGCTACTTGTGCAGTATATATCCTACACATTTGGAAGACTTATAATTCCAAAGAGGGGAAAATCAGCAATATATGCTCGAAATGATAGAAAATTAAATCCTCAGTTTGGGCCAAGCTTCTTAAGTTTTTTTCATCAAAAATACTCCAGATTCTTATGAGTTGCTCACATAAATGTAACCTACAGCTATCCAAAATTACAATATTACTGCATGAACCCAAATTTATCCACCTCAATCCAAATGTAAGACTTTCTTATACTTTTACATCAAAATAATTTTACATAAGAGAGAATCTCACACATTTAAGGGTATATCTTGAAGGTTTCTTCCATTCTTGTATTTGATTAGATAGATAGATAGATAAATTATATATAATATATATTACATATATGATATTGTTTTTGTTGGTTGTGGGGCCTGAATTCTGGGCCTGTGCATTGTCCCTCAGATTTTCAGCTCAAGGCTAGCACTCTACCACTTGAGCCACAGCACCACTTCAGGATTTTTCTGCTTATGTGGTAGTGAGGAATCAAACCCAGGACCTCATGCATGCAAGGCAGGCATTCTACCACTGCGCACCCTTCCAGCCCCTATATAATGTTTGTGTGTGTGTGTATATGTGTGTGTGTGTATATATATATATATGTGTATATATATATATATATATATATATATTACAACCTCAAAATACTTCAAAAGTTTGATATACAGAGAAAATGTGAAATAAATGGATCCTGGGCTCATTCAATTCTGTCTCCAGAACTAGAATGTCTTTTCAGAAATGAGTAGGATGATCAACCATTCAGGTTTTCAGGAGTGAGAAGCTTTACCAGTATACAGAGGAAGTGCAGTACCAAAATGGGAAAATGCCAAGCAAACTGCTACTACTCGATTACCCTCGATCTTAGAGTTTTGTTGAATGGATCATAAATAATGACTTTTGGTTTTTCTCTATCTTTACCTATTAAGTTCAATTTATCTTGACAAACTTCATCTTTTCTGAAAAGCATTCAGCCCGCTTCCAATGGGTTTTCTTGTCAGAATTATTGATTTGACCGCATTCAGTTTGCTAATGATTGGCTTTAGAAAATCCTTTAAAAATGTACTAGAGCCCAAAAAGAACATCATATCAAGAAGCTTTAAGAATGTCTTTGAAACTTTTAACTTTTAAGAACATCATGTCATATCATATAAAATTGCAAGTGGCCTGAATTTAGATCTCAGCTCTCTTTTTAAATTTGGAAACTGGTTTCTATCTTCTGCATCCATTTATTTGATCAGAAAAATGCTTTTTAACCTCCAATTTCATTCCAACACTGATACTGAGGTAAACAAATCAAGACAAGTAAAACTCTTGTTTTCATGGGCTTTAGTCAAATGGAAAAAAGGTCTTTAAAGATCCAGTTAGACTGAAAGATCTAATACTCACCTTTAGTAAACTGGCTTAATTGTCTTACCCTTCCTGCTGCCTGAAATTCTCATAATATGGAATTAGAATCTCATGGAAAAGTTTCTCTTACTTCTGAGGTTAATAAAGATGCACCTTCGGCTTCCCTTTCCTCAAAATAAATATCTTATCTGTAAGCTTAGACACATTCACACTTCTGCCTTTATTGATTTTAGAATTCAAATGTTCATTTTGGAGTGATCATCTTGGAAGGAGTACAAGATAAAAATACTTGAAGTTATAGACAATGTTGTATTTAATAAAATTAAGGGCATTTCTATACCAAGTCATTCTTTCAGAAAGATGTCAGGGCTTAAGCTTATAGTCTCCCTAATATGAGGTCATATATTTTGAACCTCTTTCTCCTGTCTTCTAATTAGGAAGTTCTGATTCTTCATAAAACACATTTAAAAGGATAAAAACGTTGTTACTGCTAGGCCTATTTAAGCAATACACATTGAGGAAATAAGAGTGTTCTGGCTAGCTAACTTTTAAGAAATACAATCCACAGGAAATCTAACAACTAGCTAACTTCAAGGAAATCTGATAAAAGCTCTGCTGAATTCCCTAGGATGGGCTTTCACTCAGTATGACAACAATGTAACTTGATACCAAGAAGAGTAATGATATACCTGCTTTCATGTCTTCTGAATTATTTTATCTAGAACTGCAAGTTTTCAGCTATTTATGTACTTTTGTGTCTCCAATAGCATCTTTTATGTAGTGAGAGCAGAGATTTGTTCTGGCTTTGCCTATTCAAAAAACAAATCTAGTCTTCCCTATGGTAATACACTGCAGAATAAGAAAACAAATATGCTGATTGAACTGCTTTCTTCAGGCAATTGAGAGTTTCTGTATCTTTTTCTATCAGCCTAACCTTTCCCTTTCATGTCATATTTCTCTGCACCCTGGATTATAATTTACATATATTTTTTGAGCAACTGAATGTGTGAGTACCTAAATACTAACTCGAAATGTATAAGTTGTGAGAACTACAGTTTCCCATATGAATGCACCCATCCAATGTGTCAGGCCACTAGAGTGCTTCTACAATTCTGCATTCACATTTTCTGTATGGAAACATAATCTTAAAGTGTGTTAACAATTTTTCTACAAGCATACAACGTTTAATGCTCTGTTGTAGTGTTGTGCCAGACTAACTCCCAGGTTTTCTAAACCCAAGACTGAAAGGTATTGGAACAAATTACTGAGTCAAAATTTAAACAAATTCTGGAGACTCAGCAGAATATTGAAATGCATGTTCCATTTTACCTACTAAAATTAACCTTCAGTTACAGATGATGAATTTGTTAGAACAAACTTCACAAAGCTCTTGCAATTTTTCATTTACCCTACATTAATTGCTTTGAATCATTCACAGAACTATAGTACTTTATATCTTTTGGAACAAATCCATCTTTTTACTAGAAAAAAGGAGGAGAAAGAGGGACCCAGAAAAAGATCGAAGGGGGGGTGATAAGGATGTACCAACACTAACATTAATATGGAGTCAGAGTATTAAAATTCATGAAGTCCTGTCAACAGAACTGATGCAAACTCTCTTTGTCCAAAATACATGATGACATAGCAAGACAGCAAAGATGAAAACAGCTTTCTCTAATGCTATGTCATTCTTGTGAATATCAAGTAAGTTGCCTTTCTTCAGGTGGATTCTCCATTCTGAAAAGTTAAGGTCAAGCTGTATTTCCAAACACAAAAGATCCTTCAGTTCTCTCTCCCACTCCTTCCTTTGCATGCACGCTGCATATGGAATAGAAGAATACTCTGAACCATGATCATATTTTCTCAGACAAGCAGTATCCTCTCTTGTCACTTGACGAGTTGAAACCCAACAAGCCTTATGGCTACTTTTATATTCTGGTCAGTAAAACATTCCTTTAAATTATTGTCTTAGGGTCTATTGCAAAGAGCTCTGACTGTTTACCTGCAAAAGGAAGGTTGCCTTATTGCAATCTGGGAATGAGCTGGAAGATGTACCAGCCCACTAGAATTCTGACAAGCCCTTAGGTAAAGATCTAATAAAACATGGCTATAGTTGTTAGTAGTTTAAACTGTAGAGTTTCTGAAGATTGGAAAATTAAATAGGACAAGTCATTTTTTTCCTAATTTGTAAATTAAACAAGACAAGTAAATGCTTTGAAATCTTGGGCTCTGTCACTCACATCTTCTCAGAGTCATCAATCATCATGAATCCTTTCATTAAAGCTTTTGCAAATTGTGATCTATTCTTACATACAATTTGAAAAGAGTTTTGGAAAAAAAATCCTGGAGATCAAAGACCATGTCTTCTGTGAATTCTGGACAAGGCTTAGCATTTGGATGGTACAAAAGAAGTTTAATTATAATCTCAAGAATAATTATGGGTAGATCAAGAAGAGATCTTGGGAGGCCAAAAGTCCAAGGACCTGCCTTCAGGCTATGAGGCTACTAAGCATTCTCTGGAGCTGAAAATACATTCTGTTAAGGTGGATTATTTAAAAAAAAACTACATTGCTTTCTACTTCCTCCATAAAATGTATATAATACTATATATTATACATACAATTAAACAGATATATAATATAATATAATATATACTATAATCTATCTTGTTTAGAATTTTTCTTTCTTTCATATATATTCTTTTACTCTAGAATCCATGATTTCTAGTATGAATGATGCCTAATAGAACTTTAGGTGAAAATGATATGTTCTAGCTCTGTAAGTGTGGCCAGTAAATATTTTTAATGCAAAGTCAATTTGGAATTCTGTTTAAGTTTAATTAATTTTAAGTTGAATTATATGGTCACTGATGGCTAATGGGCTGTATTGATCAATGTAATTTCAAGGGATAGGCTTACAATCTTTTAATAAAAAATACTATTTCCATTTGTTGCATTTGACTAATACATATTTCTAAAGGATCTCCCTCAGGGTGTTCTGTGCCAAGCACATATCCTGGCAAAAATAACTGTGATAAATAAAATGAAAAAGAATTTATATTCTACTAAAGCATAAACTCAAGCACACCAGAGAATTAGAGATATTAATAAATATAATAAAAGAAAACAGTAGGATGACGAACACAACTGTAACTATTTGTTAAAGCTGATAGTCTATGGAGTGATCAGGATAGTCTTTTCTAGAGAAGTGAAATTCAAAGCTGAGGCCTGATGGTGAGAAAAAGCCACTTGTATTCAATCCCTAGAACAGCATTCCAGAAGAAGCCGGATTTAATATGGGATGCTGGAGAAATAGAAAGGCCAGCACTACCAAGGCCCATGAAGGAGTGCAATGACAGAATAAGATAAGATAAAAGAAGAAAGCTGAACTTAGATGAGTCAGGACTTTCAAGATCATAAAGAATATCTTTGCTTTCATTCTAAGTGAAGAGAAATGTTTTTAAAATGCATGTGTGTTGTGATTCACATGTCATGAAGATGACATGATGCTAGAAAATAGGCTATCAGAGCACAAAGCAAGAGATTAGTCAAAACAATGCTTTCTTTGATAGCAATGGCTATACTAAAACATATCTTTCAGGTAAGAGAGATATGTTATATCTTTTAGAGTTACTGGGGACAATTTGGTCTGCAGCAACCTTTTACTGAAAATGCAGAAGATTGTACAAGGCATAGGTTTGTGGAGATAGAATCAAGAATTGCTCTTAATTGTTTTTTTTCCTTAAGATGCCTAATAAAGAGGTGATATAAAACGTAGATGTGAATTCAGAACTTATGTTAGAAATATGCATTCAGAATCCTCAGCAGAATTGATATCTAAAGACATAAGGCAGGATAGGATCACTTAAGTAAAGAGTACAGGTAAAGAAAACAGGTTAGAGACAGACAGCAAAGAAGAAGATCCTATCTAAGCTTTCTCTTAAATCTATGTGATTTAGATGATCCTTACAGAGCCTACTCAGAATTGCTAAGGTCTGAAGCCCAACTACTGAATGCTCAGATCTAGACACTTTAGCTACATCAAGCTATCTTCAATTCAGTAAACACATTGTGCTATTTCAGGTGTTTATACATTTAAATAAACTTCCATTTGCCCTAAAGTTTAAACTTGGTATCTATAATCTCCCATTACAAAGAACACAGAAACTCCAACTCATCCTTCAGGAATCAATTTAATGGTTCTTTCCCAGATCCCTCCTCCTTTCAGTTGCTCTTGTTTTCATTATTGTTCTAGCTACTATTTGTTTACAGTGCACTCTTCCAAAACTAATATAAACTCATTGAGTACAGCTAACTGGTTCTTAGTCATCTTTTAAGTGTAGAGTGTAGTCCTACTACAAAATTTTGTTTATTAACAACTAACAAAATGGTGTATCTTTCAAAATGGCTTTTTCTAAATCCTGCTTAATAAAAAGATAATTTTCTTTCAGCCAAGTATAGACAACTTCATCTATGTTTTTCCTCTGATCTTCAGCTTGTTTGGTCAGCTGTCACTCAGCCACATAAACCATGTCACCAACCCTGGTTATGGTTGGTTGCTTTGGAGATGGAGTCTAGTAAAATTTTCTGCAGAGGCCAGCCTCAAGCTATGATTATCCAGATGAAATTTGGAGGCTGAGGTCTCCTCAGAAGCTAGGATTACAGGTGTGACCCACTAGTGCTCAGCCATGAAATCACTTTATAAGTAACTCCTCCACTCAAAGCTAGAGTTTACATACTATATGTATCAATAAATGGAGGCTGCAGGTGCAGACCTGACATATTGTCAAGTGTTTGGTTCAAATGACAAGTCTACAGCCTACATCTTTATCAATAATGGAGTCAGCTAATTTGCATAGCTTTAAAGATGATTTCTATGCTTATTTTGGAGAATGCACAATCCCCCATACCCATCTGTAGTCCAATAACTATAACCACACTAAAACATCTGATCAATAGCCCAAAGCAAAATAGGTTCCCAGGAAGAAATCGCTTTTTGCCAAAAATGTTTGAATCTTTTCCTAAGTGGTGGGACACAATCACTGCCAAAGTATTTACCCTAATTAACTTTTCAAGAATAGTTCCCTCAGGATGAATTCAAAGTATATACTAACTAATCTTCTAAAAGGAAAACCCTCAAATTTCCCCAAATTACTGTCCCATTAGTCAGCTGGCCAATCCTTATAAACACTATGCTAGGATTCTTTCCAGCACATTTCAAAATTGGGGTGTTAAATCTAATATCCTCCCTAAGCAGGGAACAGATGTTTTAGGAGCAACTATTTCTCTACAGATCACTGTCTTGGTTTGGTCCATCTAGCTGTGAAAACAATTAAAAAAACAGGTAACTTTTCACTGGTGTTTCAGTATCCAAACCAATGTTAGTTCTTGAGAGACAATGACACTATGAATGTCTCACTTTGACTTCTACCAAAGCAATTGCATTAAACTTGGAGAAAAAAATGTTACCACTGTTAAACAGAATAAAAATACAGAGAATTCATGAAGCATAGTATTTTTCCAGGCTACAATTTTAACTGGAAGTTATCAGGCATAAGAGCCTTTCCAGCACAGCACAGATATAAAAATTAAAATATATACATAAATGTACTTGTAAACTACAAGAAGTTGATTTTTTCCTGAAATATTCTACAATTTCAATAGAGAAAAGAAATAAAGTGGAAAAAGTAGGTTAACACAAGTTTATGAAAGATATCGATTTCAATAAGTAGTACAGATTTTACTCTAAAGGCAATGGGAAATTGTGAAATTAAAGATTCATTGAAATTTGATACTGTGGGTTTTTTCTTGCTTGCTATTATTTCTAACATATTCATAATGTACGAAGTGATTTTTTTTGATGCTTTGCATGTTCCTCTCCCATGGTATAACCCCTGTTTTCACTGTATTTGATGTTGGTCTAGTTTGGGGAGGGGAAGGGAAAAAACAAAATGTTTAAATAAGGATACAGGTTTACCCATTGTAACAATGAGATGTACAAGACACTATGTTGAAAAACGAACTTTTCAATTTAGGTGGGGGGGGGAGTGTAATTGTAGAGGTGGGGGGAAGGGATGGTAGGGGAAAACAAAGGAGGAGGCAACAATACTTGATCAGAAATGTACTCATTACCTTGTTCATGTAACTGTAACCCCTCTGTACAGTATTTTTACAATAAAAACTTATTTAAAAAAAAGATTCATTGAGTACTGGGCACCAGTGGCTCACGCTTGTAATCATAGCTAATCAGGAGGCTGAGATCTGAGGATCACAGTTCAAAGCCAGCACAGGCAGGAACGTCTGTGAGACTCTTATTTCCAATTAACCACAGAAAACTGGGAAGTAGTACTGTGGCTCAAGTGGTAGAGGCTCACCTTCAGCTAAGGTACAGCACCCAGGGCCAGAGTTCAAGCCCTGCAAACAACAACAACAAGCGCGTCATTAAATGAAAGTTGCCAGTTGTCACATCCATGCTCACAGACATTCTGTATAAATTGTATTTATGAGATAAGAAAAATATCATACTATTATTAAACAAGAAGATAAAGTAGCATCTTATATAAAATATATACCACAACTATTGCTTTAAATTTTAGTTCTGTGACAGCTGTATATTTTTACCAAAATCTTTAAAAATGCTGCACATCATTTTCCTCACATGCAAAAGGAGCAATATTAATAGTCCCTTATCAGAATTGCCATAGTAATTGTTCATTAAGTACAGCTTTTTATTAACAATATGAGCTACTTACTTTATACAAAGTGCTGTTGCATAGATAAGTTGCATAGATAACATATAATTTGATATTATCTATTAAATAAATCAACAAAATAGCCTAATATATAAATAAATAAGTATATCAATAAATAACTATACACAGTGATACCTTATGGTAATTGATATCCAAAGATATTAATAATTTGGCTATACTACATACCTGTTCAGTTATTTCAATGGAGTCTTTGGAGGCTAGAATCTGTACTCTCAGTTGTCACTCTCTTTTTCATTAACTAAATTAAATTGGCATACTATTAAAGCAGTGTAGTTCATCATTCATCACTTCAAAATGAGAATCATATAGCATTAGCAGGGTCAGTAATAACATCTTAAGATATTCTTTAATTAAACATTTCATTGTTTTCCAATCCATGCAGACACACACTTGAACCCAAAATTCACAAGAATAAGAAAAATTGGCTGGAGCCCTTGTCTCATCTCCAAAGATTAAATTTCAAAAACCTACTTCTGTTTATATATCAGCTCAACAAGTCACTTAATCTCCTTCTCTCTGGTAATTGCAGGGTTAGAGCTGTTCTTTCAGCAAAGCTTTGAGCATCAATAAGCCTCTGGGTTGAGCCAAGAGTGAGGAAAATTAGTGGAATTAGGAAGACATAACACAGGTCTGAACTACAAAAGTACCAACAGAAATTTTTTAGAGGAGGCAAAAGAGGAAGAGGAGAAGGAAAAGAAGGAGAGAAGAAGATTCTTAAGAAGAATGAAAAGGGGAAGGAGAAGGAGAGGGGGGAAGATGGGAAGAAGAGTAGAAGTTGAAGGAGAAGAAGGAAGAAGGGATTTTACCAATGAATGGATGAAATCAGACATCTAATCCTATATAGAGGATGGAAGGAAGCTTGGGCAAACATTAATGGTCTGAATAAGACTTGAATATGTGTTCTGTGGAAACTTAGAGAACCTGAAGAGTTATTCACAGGAGGTACATGTGATGGAAAACTGAAAAACAAATCCCAAATAGAAAAGAGAAGTAGCCACAAGCTTTTCTTGAACTGTTTCCCTTGACCTTATAATATTCTACAAAATTTCTACTTTCAATCAAAGCATATTTCCTTTTCCTTAGTAGTTTTGCATTTAGTTTACAATGGCTGTGTACTCAAACTCATGCCTCTGACAACATGGATAAAAACCTCCAAATTCTCAGCAAGGACCTATTTCTAGCTTTTATTTTATTCTGAAGGAAATACACAGAATGAAGGAACTGTCATCCACTGTAAGAGCATGAAGTTAAAACTGAGCTAGTAAGAATATATATGTAATAAGTATACAAGGGATGATTGTCAACATGAATGAGAATATGAAGAGAGAAGAATTTAAAAAGGGAAGAAAACCAACCTAAGAACAAAAAAGGGAATACTTATATGTAGAGGAAAAGAAGCTACAAAAAGATTCCTAGAAAGAGTGTTGAGTAGCAGAATGATGAGGAGACCTATGGTCTCATAGACACCTGGGAAGTGGAAATAACAGTATGTCAAATTCGGTGAACATACAATATTTTGGCTTGACCATATCCTTACCCTCAGATAATATCACATCTGCCTTACTCTTGCAGCTAAAGAACCTCTTTTTCTCAGTAACAATTGTGGTTCCAATTGGGGCCATTAATTTCCATACTACTCTTTCTCTGTCCTGAGATAAAGTTATAACATGAATCTAAAAGTTGAACTAATGTGATAGGTTGGTGCCTTATCACAGTTACTGGGCTACTAGAACTCAAACATAAAATAAGAGTTCAGTTAATTAGAATTCTTCCATTGTAAGATGGAAGAAGGGAAAAGGAAGAATTGTTTTGAAAGTTGTAAACTTGTAAAAATACAAGCCTGAAACTTGGAACCAATGGCTTTGCCTTTCACAGCTTAGGATCTAGTTGACAGGAACATAGGGAAAAATGGGCCAAGAGCATCTTCATTGGATTCATATCCAAGAGATCATTATTGTTGCCCAGATTATTGCCTTGGTCTTGAAAGACAGAATTTTTAATAATTGGATTCAATTTATATGTTTCCATTGAAAATGCCTGTTTTTAAAACTTTCTTCAATAGTTTCGTAAGCTGGCTTCTGCAACTGACAGTTAAGACTCCTGACTAAAACAGAGAAGAAGCTGCTAAAGTTTTCTAACTTACAGTTCCTACTTAATATGAAGGAGATCACAATCAAGACACTATTGCCAATAGAAATAGATGTCAAAGATTAAGGAATGATGTAGTCAGGCAAATGAGTTAGACTGAAGAGTATAGAAGAAAAAATGTGGACAGTATTTTTATTAGACAAACAGGCCTATAAGTATATGGGACTATGCCTCCTAATGCCATTTATATGAAATTCATGCTTTATAAATGAATGAAAAGAGTTGTGGCTCCATTGGTAGAGTGCTAGCCTTGATCACAAAAGCTTAGACCTGAGTTTGATCCCTGGGAGACACACACACACACACACACACACACACAATTCCAATGAAAATAAACTTGTTTCAATCCTACAATGTCAATTGACTTTGTTTCCATGTACAAGAAAATGTCAAAGAAAGATCTTTAAGAGAAATTGCGTGACTTTTTGATTTAAAATGTGACAATGGCTTCATAATAAAATATTCATTAATTTATAAAACATGAATTTATCAAAGCTAAGATATGGAATCAACTCAGATGCCCCTCAGTAGATAAATGGATCAAGAAGATAAGGTATTCATGGAGTTCTATACATCCATCAGAAAAAAATGACATTGCCCCATTCATGAGGGTATATCTTAATATGGGAAGTTGGAGCTCTGAAGCAAGATTTGAGTCAAGAAGAAGATTCCATAGATCAATACAGGGAAAAGGTAAGAAAGCTTGTTTAATATGAAATTTCCCACTGAAGTTTGCTAACAAAAGTTGTTACTACACAGACCCATATCATTGTTGCTGTTATTTTTATATTTATGCAGCACTTTCCTCTGAGAGGGAATTAATCTTTGTATCACCCTTTGAAAAGTAGACACATAAATGAAATGAAAAATTGAACAGCTCAATTTTATTTTTGTAACATATGAGAAGACCAGCGGAGATGTCACAGTCTCCTTTCAGGAGCTGAAGGATGTTCATGGTGGTTTATGAGATTTTCCAAAATTTATTCTACTAAGCAAGAGAAGAATCTAGCTTACAGTTCCTGAGTATGCTTCCTCTGTATTAATTTTGGAAAGTTAGGTAAGTGTTTAGAGAGGAGTTTTTATCTTTGATTTTTTAAATAAATTTTTTACAAAAACTATGGGAGTGGATTTTTCTCATTTGGAGTCTTTTCTATCCAACTCCAGATTTGTGGGTTATAATTATTCCCATTAAATAATGCATTATTTATGGGATTTTTTTTTCAGTTTATAAAATCACAACAGCTACCAGAAGTAATATTTATCACATTCCAACTACATGGCCAGCATTTTGTAAACACTGTCTAAGTGAATTTTGACATTTCTGAGCTTAAAAACATTCGCTTTTCAGAAGAGGGCATGGGGTAGAGAGACAGGATACCACCCACATCTGGATTCATTCACTAAACCCAATGGAAATACCTTTTAGTAAACAGTACTACTTTGTATGTCACATTGAAGCATCTTCTCAGTAGGAGTACTTTTTATTGTGAAAATACTGTACAGAGGGGTTACAATCACATGGGCAAGATAATGAGTACATTTCTTATCAAGCATTGTAGCCTCCTCCTTTGTTTCCCCTTCCCGTCCCTTCCCATCCTCCCCACCCACCAAAGTTGTAAAGTCAGTTTTCAACATAACGACTTGAACATCTCATTGTTGCAATGGGTCCACCTGTATCCAATAGGAGTACTTTCTTATGATGAATTTTCTTAGATGTAAATAATGCTAGACTTTTTAAATATTTTAAATTTAATTTTATTGTCAAGGTGATGTACAGAAGGGTTACAGTTACATATGCAAGGTAGTGAGTACATTACTTGTCAAGCATTGTTATCCTTGCCCTCATTTTTTTCCTGCTTTCCTTCTCCCCCAAAAAACCCTCCCCCAAATCATAAAGTTCATTTCCAATATGTTGCCATGAGTATCGCTGTTGTATTGGTTCGCCCTTTGTCTTTTGTCTCATATTCAGAACATTATAGTTCATTTTGGTGGTCAACTGCTTCAGTGTTTCTACATCAAAAGCATTGTATTAGCATATATAGATCATCCAAAATAATAGGTTTCATTACAACATTTTCATGCATGTATTTAATGCATTTTGATTGCATCCACCCTCACCTCTACATTATAGTTTTTTAAAAGATAAAGGTGAGTTTTGCAGGAGAATCCTTGGCTCCGAGAACCCTCAGCTCCTTGAAGGGTGTCAAGGCCAACACTGGAACCAGTTTCCAGAACCACCTTTGGGAGAGATGTGTTAAATCTCAACATGCACCCTGCTGATGGAGGCTGCTTTTTCCACCTCAAAGGTTCCAATTTCAAAATATCCTAAACCATGATCACAGGACTCTGGCAAATAAGAAATAATTGTCAGCAATGTTCATTGGCTTGAAGGGGACCCCTACTTTAAAAGTTCAAAGTGCATCTTCCTTCTATAAAGAATGCTTGTCTTTCCTTCAGTAGTCATTTCTCATAAAATCAACTGAACTGGCATCTTGAAAATATGCTTCTTTGTAGACAGGCACATCTTTGACTCTATCACGAAGCTGAAATGATGACTGTCTTCTTTAATGGGATTTTCAGGCTTAGGGAAGATTATCTGAAAGCCCAAACTAATAAACACCTGTCTTCTGTTTATAGCCACCTAGAAAGGATTTCCCTTTGGTGGACAGGGAGAGTCGGTTGGTGCTGTGTCACTGAAATTGCCTTGGAGGGATGTCTTGATTATGATCTTGTGTTTGGTTGTGTGAGCTCAGCTCAATCTACTCAATAGCTCTCAACACTTATCCCCTGGTTTAATAAATTAAAAAGTTTGAACTTCTGAAGCAACTCCTGATGCTCTTTACTGAAATAATATTAGCATCCACTTTACCAAGGAAAGAAGGAAAAAAGGAAGGAGGGAAGGAAGGAAGCAAGGAAGGGAAGAGGGATGGAAGGAGAGAGAGAAGGAAGGAGAGAGGGAAGAAGGCCAGAGGGACAACCTTTGTTAAGGAGAGAAAGGATGTATTTATTCAGTATCAAGTAAATTACAAACACTTTGCTTTTTATCTTATTGTTGCTTTGTTTCTTGATCTAATTCTTCCCTAGACCAGCAACACAAAGGCCAGGGTAAAACACACACACACACACATACACACACACACACACACACACACACACACACACACACACACACACACACACACACACACACACACACACCTGAAACCCTTTCATAAAAAGCATGCCTAGTATGGCTGTGTGTGTTGCTATCACAAGAAACGCAACAATTTTCAGAAAGTCATACCAGGAGTGCAACTTAAAGTAGCTGCAAAAATACGTTTAACATTGATTTACTAACCAGCATTCATATCCAAAAAACCGGAATGTAACCTAAGAAGTAGTTAATAGAAGCTTCACTTGGAGAAAAACACTGAAAGAAAAAAAATCAGCAATATCAAAAATACCATGGAACTGCTTTAAATTTGACTAATATTTAAATAAAAAATAGCCTTCTTAAAACTGGTATTTACGTTGTATTAACTGTGCTATTACACATGATATATATCATATATAATATACATATACCTGATATATGTTTATTAGAGAACCTATGCCTTGTATCATATATGTATCATATATTATATTATATGAAAAATGATATATAGTCGATAATAACAAGCATTCCAAGTTATTGAACAACTTTGCCTTGCTGTAAGGCACCAGATTGAGTGTCCATTATTCAAAATGCTTTCTTGTAGTTCAGATTTGACATTTGGAGGTAGGGATGTTTGCATTTACACAATAAGACAACTTGGGAGTGGGCACCAAGTTCACACACTTGCATCATTAGTGTTTGATATAGCTTCCATACACTTCTTTATAGTATTTTTTTCTTTTATTTTTTGGATATTTTTATTATCTTCAAGGAGTTATACAAAGGAGTTGCCATTCACCAAAGCAGCTTATGAATACAGTACATCTTGATCAACTTTCTCACTCATTCTTCACAACCCACTCCTTCCCTTACTTATCTAAATTTTAGGTTATATATTGCATTTGCCATTTAACAACACTTTTTATGTGTACAATGCATCTAGATTTGTCATCACTTGAACATCTTTACCATACCCCTGACCCACCCCTTCCCTTTTGTTTTTCAATTCTGCAGTATATACAACAACACTTCCCCCTTCATTCTTTTACCCCTCTCTCTCTGGCCCCAGCTTCCCCTCTTGGAAGTACTCATTTTTTGATAGATTGTTGGCCTTTGACTTCCTCTTTTTAAAGAATGATACTATTTGTGTTTTACTTGGTCCTGTACCTGCTTTTTCACGTCCACTTATCACATGAGGTCAGATGTGGAATCTTGTATGTGTGTGTCATGTGACCACTCTCTAAGCCTCCAATGCTGGATTTTCAGATTATGCATGCAAAACCAAGGCTCATCTTCAGAACACTGATAGTTTGTTTATAAAACCCTTGGCCAATTAAAAAGAGACAATATTTTTATGTCTTTAGACAAAGCCATGCCTACTAAAAACAGCCATTCTAACCATTTGCATAGATTTGATTGCATCACTCCCATAACAAAAAAATGATAAAAATCTATTCAAAGTATATATGAAAATCAAATGGGAAATAATACATTCTATTTTAGCATCTTTCTTAAAAAGTAGATTTCATTGAAGTATAACAAATTAATGAATGATTTTTAGTTATTTAATAAGTAATGCATCTCAAATAATTATCCCAGATTGGCACATGTATGTGCTGTTGGTGGCTGACACCTGTAATTCTAGATACTTTCCAGCCCAGAAAGGAAAGTCTATGAGACTTTTACCTCCAATTAACTACCAAAAGCCAGAAATGGCATGGTGCCCCAAAGTGGTAGAGAACTAGCCTCTAGCACAAAAGGTGAGGGACAGTGCCCAGACCCTGAGTTGAAGCCCCAGGACCAACACAATTTTTAAAAAGAAGAAGAAAGAAAATAGACTACTATAAATAGCACAGAAGATCTCTATCAAAATCCTTTCAAATGCCATAGATTTATTTTGATCTTGTTTTGAAATTTATGTAAGTAGAATAATAGTACCTAGTTTCTTTTGTTTACCATTATTGTTTTGATATATTTTTGAAATTATAATTCATTAATATTTCTCACTGTGTTAATATTATATTAAATGATTATAACATAATCTATCAATTGTATTCTTGATATAATTTAGTTACTTCTGGAGTTTGATTACTAAAATTCACTTCATACTTCTCTCTTTTAGTGATCATTTATACTGGTTAATTTCCGATTATTAAACTAACTTCACTTTATTAACAATATTTTACTTTTTACATATCGTATATTGCTTCTAGGTAATTGGTACTTAAGATACTCATTCATTTACCAAATGTTTATTTAGTGAACCAATGAATGCTCAGTGTCAGATCCTAATTGAAGTACCATGATCCACTCAAGAATAAATGAGACAAAACACCTTCCTCTTAGGATTTACAACCAAGAGAACCAACCAATGACAAATATTTACCTGACTAAATTTGTGCATTATGATCAGCATTATGAACTAAAAGGATGTGACAAGAGACAATATGAAAGAAATTGCAGAGGGTCAGAGATGAACTTTAAAGGTGAATAACACTGAGACTGAGACCTTAAGATTGAGAAATCAGATAGGCAGTTTGCAAAAAACATGTCTTCCACCCTAAAAAACTTCCTATTGAATGGACTGCTTTCAATAAAAATTGCCTGCTTCTGGAATAAGTATAAGTAAATGCATTTTGTCTACATACAAGTCTTAAAATCATTGTATTCCAACTTTCAATCTATATTTGATATAAACTTTCTTAGAAATGTTTATTTAAGTTTTACTAATTTGAAACTCTTTCTTAAGACTTCTCTGTACTTGCCAATCTTTCTTATAAACTGAATTTCAAGAGCCCTACATATGCTAGGTTTAATATAGTCTTCTTATCCTCATATATCTCCATATGGTACAGTTCAGAAAACAGTAAAACCACTATCTTTATTATTTTACTGACAAAATTCTATAATTTTCCTTACTACATCCCTGTATTATGATGACCATGCTATATATAATGATTCAAAACTTTGGAAGATCATAAAGTACTTTACAAATAATGAAGGAAAATAAATTTAACTGTGCTTATCTTAATCTTAATGTCATGGGAGAATTTGTTGTACTCTCTCACTCATGAAATTGCTACCATATTTCAGGTAGCAGTAATTTTTGACAGGCATAAAGAGTTGATTAATAATTAGATCCAATCCAACTCCTCCTCTCTTTAATGCTTGCTATGTTAACATAGAAATGCTAGGCAACTTGCTATGTTGAATACTAATTTACTAGTTTTTAAAAGTGTATAATTCCCTTGGTATTTTCAACCAAGGATGATTTACAGTATTTGTTAACATTTTTGGTTGTCTTCTCTTGGACAGTTCCACTGATTCAAGTAGGTTGAGATTAGAGATGCTGCAATTCATAAAATATCCTTTAAAAAACACCATAGTGTCAAAAGTGCTAGGCTTAAGGAAGGATGAGTTAACTGGATTGATTTACAGGCCAGTATTTATACCTTGATTATTTAACCAAAGTATCTACTTAAAATTTAATTGCAAACCCTGGCTTAATATTGCATTCTGAGTAGCATTGTTTCACAATTTTTCCTTGATGACTTCATGCAGGAATAATTCCATTTATCATTCAGAACAAACCAGATCTATTCCATTTGTATAAATAAAGATTCTTTTTTCCTTCATATATACATATATATTATTGTAAAGATACTGTACAGTTACATGAACAAGGTAATTTCCTATTGAGCATTGTTACACCCTCCTTTGTTGGTGGGAGTGTAAACTTCTACAACCACTTTGGAAAGCAGTATTGAGGTTCCTCAAAAGACTACACATAGAGCTCCCCTATAATCCAGTAATCCCACTTTTAAACATTTACTCAAATGATCACAAACACGACCATACTAAAGCTACCAGCGCAACTATGTTTATTGCAGTATTATTTACCATAGCTAAGATATGGAGCCAATCCAGTAGATGAAGGATCGAGAAAATGTCACACACACACACACACACACACACACACACACAATGGAATTCTATACCTTCATCAGAAAGAATGACATTGTCCCATTTGTTAGGAAATGGAAAGACATGGAACAAATTATATTAAGTGAAACAAGCCAGACTCAAAGAAACATAGGTCCTATGATTTCCCTTATCTGCAATAACTAGTATATGTCTACGACAAGCAGAAGAGGCTAAAAGCTATGTACATATGACCACATTACATGATGCTAAAAGAAATGAACCCCAAGATAGGGACACAAGAGGGGTTTTTTATTTGTTTCTTTCTATGTTTCCCCCCATGGAACAAACCCTGTTGTCACGGTATTTGATTCTGGTATCCTGCATCTTGTTTATACATTTGGGGAGGGGAAAGGAAATAAACTGTTGAAATAAGGATTCAGGATGACCCACTCCAATAATGAGACATACAAGACAGTACGTTGAAAACAAACTTTACAACTTTGGAGCGGGGGAAGGGGGAAGGGGAGGGAGGAGTTCAGGGTTAATCAATAAAGATTGATTAATGTTCTGCAGTATTTTTTCAAAAATTAGTCATGAAAATTCAAAGTTGTTACACTTTTCAAAGTTAATGGTATAATTGTAATGATTTGGTCTCATCAGATTTTTCTTTTTCCTTTTTTAACCATGAGTACTGAAGAGCCACTGACTGACAAGCAGTTTCTCCAAGACCAAGGTTGCTGAGTTTTCTCATTTTCAATGGTGGATCAACTTTACTTTGCAGTGTTTATTTTCCAGCTATACAGATAACTTATATGATAATAGAACTGCCAAGGGCTAATGGAAAAACCAATGCAAAATTGACCTGCTGATATCCTCAAAGATTCTGATGAAATTATGTCATGAGAGAGTAAGGCTTCTGAGATTCACAATCCATTTCTAGGCCCTTTTGGGCAATGCTGCATTTGCAAACAAGGGCCTGTAGCACAGAGTTACAGCGCTAGACTTAGGTCCTTAATTTGAGATTTATTAGCAAGCAGTAGCATTGTTCAAAGTATAGTATCTGATTGGTTCTTTATCATTTTTTCCTCCATAAGTGAAAAAAATGTTATACCTGATAAGAAGTAATAAGACATGCTGGGCACCAGTGGCTCACACCTATAATTGTAGCTACTTAGGATGCTGAGATCTGAGGATCTCAGTTCAAAGCCAGCCTGGGTAGGAAAGTCAATGAGACTCTTATCTCCAAAAAACTATTGAGAAAAAGCCAGGAACTAAAGCTTAAATAGTAAAGTGCTGGCCTTGAGCACAATAGGTTGATGAATAGCACCCAGGCCCAGAGTTCAAGCCCCAGGACTAGCAAAAAGATATTGGAAAAAAGACAAGAAATAGTAAGGTATAATTTGTTTTATATTATAAAGAAAGTTTAGGCCAACCACAGTGCTGTATATCTGTAATTCTAGCATTTGTGAAGCTAACAGAAAAAAGAAATGCTTGAGCCTACAAGTTCAAGACCAGCTTGGGAAAGAAGGTGATAAATGTCTTAGTGATATGCTCAAATATTCTTATGGAATCCAAGAAGCTTCCTTCAGTATGTGCAACAGTTCATACTGTAATCTCAGCTACTTGGGAGATAAAGATTGGCAGGACAGTAGTTCAAGGCCAAACCCTTGCTAAAAATTATCAAGGCCTTCCATCTCAAATGATAGCTTATCGCAGTGGTTCAGAGGTCACTGTTCAGAATAATCCAGGTAAAAAAAATTAAAAAAACACAAGATCCCATCCCAAAAATGAACTGAAGGACTGGAGGTATGACTTGAATAGAAGGGCACCTCCATAGCAAGCATAAGGTTCTGAGTTCAAATCCCAGTATGATCACAAAAATAAGATATTGGAAATATGATTCCTTGTATTGGTTAGACTCTCAAGTGGCAAATCAAAGATACCTGGAATAAAGAAAATCTATCTCCATGACAAGAAGAGCATTGCTCTGGAAAGGATTTACCACCAGGCTATGAAGTGCATGCATGAAGCAGGTTCTTTGGAACAATATCCTTTGTTTAATAGATGTGTTGTTTGGCTCCAGAAATGATTTTATTAGTTTCTTTCCCACTATATCATCTCCCAGTATCTAGTTCTCTTCATGCATTCAAATTGATAGTTAATAAGTATTAGAGACTATATGACAAGATGACAGTCTGTCCTCCAGATACAAATTTTATCAGCCTAAATTTTTCTCTGCTAAAAAACATGTTTCCAGCTGTAGCCTGGATCTACTCATTCGCATAAAGCATAGTATAAAAAGAGTCTTCTTTGAAACATCATCTCCCATTGTCCACATTCTTTAACGACTGAAAATGTGTTTTTCTTCTGCAAACTGATGAGTTGAATTTTATGAAGAAAGATGTGTGGGGAGAGTCAAGAATATTTGTGCAATATTCTCTCCCATGGTAAGAAAAGAAATCCCCATTCATCATCAATGGTTAATAAGCAGTACTGTTTTCACAACATTTCTGATGATGAATGAGTATTATCCTTCTTTCATATTAAAACAAATATTAAAAAACAATCTCCTAAAATCATAGAAGAAATCTATCTTTACAGTTTAATCATAAAGACTGGAAGTAAGGTTGACAGAAGACTGGGCATGGAAAGACGTAGCACCCCAGCCCCGCTATACTTCACCCTTGTACAATTAGGAGAGGAAAGGCTAACCTTCCAACCTACGTTAGACAAACACATGAATGAGGGTGATGGTAAACCCTGAGTCCTGTTTACCTTCCTTCACCTGATAAAATAGCATCAGGAAACATTACAAGCTTATTCTACTTGATAACAATTATTTCATTGTTGATAATAGGATGATAAGTCCTTGCCAAGGGTAGATTTGCAGTGATTGATCTCACCTTTAAGGTTTTTGGAAACATTAAAAAAAGAAAAGAAAAAGACAACTTTTTGAAGCTAAGCCCTTGATCATGATTAATTCTTTTGTTATATATTTGAGGAAGGACAAATAGCCACAGAACTCTATTTAATACTTTGTGAACATGCTTCATACTCGGCACCAATGTGTTTTTTAAATGCCTATAACATCAGTGCTCATGAAGATGGCCTTGGAAACCTTTCTATTAAATATCCTTTGAAAGAAAATTATTTTAAGTTATTTCAAATAATAAGTCATTTTAAATTATACTAGGTACAATTAGGGTGATGATTTCCCCTTGACTACTATATTGTCTTGGAATTTGGGGGTGAAGTAAAATATAGACATCAATTTCTAAAGTCTTTACCATCTTCTTAAAATCTGGGAAAGAATTTATCAAGAGTTTACCTTACATACTGTGTACTCAAAGGTACAACTGTTGGGAGGTGGAGGAAGGGCACAGAATCAGAAGGAAAAGAGTGAAAAAGTACAGCTGTGGAGCTCCCTGGATATTGATCAAAGTAAACCATGCGACTCCTGAGTAGAGATGGGAGAGAAGGAATGGGAGAGAATGAGGGAACAGATGACACTGTACAAAAGGAAATGTACTCATTACCTGACTTATGTAAAGGTAACCCCATTGTGTATTACCTCTGAAACAAGTAAATTAGAAAAAAAGAAAGTATATATCAGAATAATTCTACTCCAATAATAAAATTGTTTTAAATGTAAAGAAAAGAATTAAAATAATTTATACTTTATGGATATACTAAGTATAACATGTGGTCTTTATCCCAGCAAATGTAGACATCTAAATTTGGGATTTTAATCACTTTCCCTGATGTGACATTAATTGAAATTTCTAATATCATCCTCACATAATATTGAAGGTTAAGTGGTACATATTTTAAGCTCTGCAATCCATAGCTACTAATTTTGTTACAACTTCTATTTTCTGCTATTCAGAAGTAACAATTCAGTAGAACTAGATAGAATGGAACTACAAATGATGCCTTAAATAAATGTGGCTCTGTTCCAATAAAATTTTGTTTATAAACCAGGTGGTAGGCTGCATTTGGACAGCTGGTATTATTTGCTGATCCAAGACTTAATCCAAACGGACATTTACTATTTATTTGAAATAAAAATTTTAATTTGCCAATTCAAGGATTAGTTTAACAGCTCCAACTCTGAACAGGGACTAATACCTAATACCTATGGCTCATATTCTACTTCCTGAGGCCTCCTTACATAATTCCAATATGGCAGCCATCTCAACCAAACCAATGCTCAATTCACTTCCAAAAATAATGAGCAGGAGTGACAACAGGACTTGGACAGTGGACATTCCTTATATGACTTCCTTCTTTGCAAAGGAAGAAAAATACTCCTCATAGGATCCCTGTATTCTCTTTCTCATCTCAGTCAGGTCTGATCACACGCCTCTGTCTATGCCAATCATTGTTTAAAGTGGATAGGGATGGCATGATTTGCTGGAAGTAGCTTATTCTTCAGGCTGAACTTATTTTTATTTGAAAAGAATAAAGGTTCTGGTATAGAGATGCAAACAGTCTGGGCAATTAACATGATGTCATGTAGACAATAATGAAGCTTGCCTTGTTTTGTTTGCAGGTAGAGAATGAGATCTTTGATGAACTTCAGATTCAATTAATTTGATTCTCAGATAGGAGTTAAAAGTATTTCTCTACAGCTACAGCTCTACAGCTTTGTGCTACATATCTTTTTGGCAGATTTGTCTGATATTCTTCAGGAAAGGAAGACGTATGTTAAAATTCAAAAGCTACTTGAAAGAGAGAAGTCATTAAGCAATTACAAGCCATCAGAAATTGAACTCATAGGGTTAGTTTCAATCACTTAGAGACACCATTGAGAGAACCATATATGGACAGATAACAAATGAATTTTGATATGGTATCAGGTAGATGATAAACAACCAAAGAAAATGAGGAGTGGAATTTGATTTCTTAGGGAGGAAGTTTTATATAATATTAGCCCCAAATATGCTTCTTCCTTGCCCAACTTCTGTGTGTATGCATATCTTTGCATACATACATATATGGCTATCTATGCAGAAATTCTAGAAACTCCTGTATAAAGTGTTCTATTATACACATGCACAATGTGTGTTTACACCTACTTCAGAAGAGGCAGAGCATCTTCAGAGATATTGAGTAACACTGAAGTTGAAAATGTATACAAATTGCAGTGCTTTTCTGATTGTAACAGTTATTACTTTTTCCAAATGCTTGCAGTTTGACCATCTTTGAGGCAAATGCATTAAGTTACAGAACATGAATTTTCACATTGAGTTGTTTAATTTGTGGTATAAGGATATTTTTAAACCTATGATCCATTTCTTGGCTGAAAATAAAAATAGAAACAGAGCCAAAAATATTAAGGTCTTTTCACCTTTTCTGCTTTCTATAGCCAAATAAGAACACTTTCCCTTACTAAATAAAGCGAGTGTTCACCTGCTTGCTGCATTGGAAGTACTTGCCTTCATTTACATTACCTGCTTCCAGTAGACCCATAAACAGTCCAATTTGCAGAATTTCAAACCCACAATATACTGCCCATACCCATTTACTGTAAAACACAAGACAAATGGAATCTGGGTCTACTTTCAAATACCACAAGCTTACAAATCAATAGCATTAAAAATATTCAGAAGTATTACCAGATGAAGAACAAAATAGTTGTAATTTGCTGTTATAAAAAATCTCATAGTGGTAGTAAAAGGATCCTCAAGAATTAGTTTAAAAAAACAAGATAAATATGTGTACAAAGTAACAAAAAGTTACCTAAGTGAAATAATTTTATCACACAGTATGATTTCACAAATACAAGTAGTTTTTTTTTTACTCGAATTATATATTGACATCAGAAATTAGGAGATATTATACTTCCCAGCATTTTGCTTACCATTTATAAATTCTCCACATCCAGGATTAACCAAGTTAATTTAAAACCATATATCTGCTGCAATTTATAAGCAAGTTCCTCTATGTTCAATTTGTGTTTAAAATGATAAAAAATAAATTACATAGGAAGAAAGGCAAGATCACTGAAATGGAAAATCCTAATCAGAGGTATCTACAGCAGCAGGGAAGTCAAACCAGATTTAAGGGAGATCATTTGCTAACTGTAAATGATAATCTTGTGTGTCAATAGACAAGAGATAGTTGCACAGCAGGAAAACAAGCTGTTAATTAAGTCAATTCCCAATTCCATGAGGATTTAAAAAAAAAATCAAACCAACTGATGATCAGGCATCAGTTATTCAAATTAATCTGTTGATTGAATATTTTCACTATTTCTACCAGTTGCTTTGAGATATAAGCAATATTTCTTCGGTAGAAAGTAGATGGAATCTCTTTCCAATATGAGTATGCCTAGTCAAATTTCTAATAGCCTTCCAAAGCTAGCAAAACCGTCATTTGTTTGCTCAGTTGCAAATGTATTTATGTAACTAAAAAGCAGAGCTCCTATTACACATTACACCAATGATCTTCCCTCTTATAGTAAGCGTGCTAGCGAGGACATGATTAGCAAAAGCATGAATTAAAGCATTAGTAAATATCTGACTAATGATCAGGGCTAAATGATGCTAAGGGTAAACACTGGAGTCCTCAGCTAGCCTTGGAATTCTGAGAAGGTCTCCTGAGATGTGACAAACAATGGTCATTGCATCCTTTAATATGTCTCTGTGATCCCTGACACAGCTCTATGAGCTGCATCAGTATTCGGTAACCACTCGCTAAGAGATGCGTAGTGTTGACTATACTTGTTGTTGACTGTATCTTCTCCTTTTCCTCTCTCACCACATCCAGTTTCCCAAACAAGCTTCTCCTTTCTCTCTCAGCCTGAAGTCCTCTGCTTCTCCTAGGTCGGAATGCCAGCCCAATAGTCAATCTACAGCTAATAACCATCAAAACAACATAGGTAAGTCAGGTGCCAACTCAGGGAGCCGAAGTCAGTCAGCCAGACACCTATGAATTAATGACTATTTCATTTAACCAACAGTGTCTTAATACACTTTCTCTCTTAGTATAATCCCTTTTTCAGTGGTGATTTAATGTTCCTTGCTACTAGAATAAGGCCTTCATTTTCAGGTTCACATCTCTGTTTTTATGCCACCTGTGATATTGTGGAAAGACAGCCACATAGCCCAATGTGCACGAGTCCTTTGATTTTTTCTCCCCATCAAAAGGCGGTAAGTAAATGAGAGAGGAATATTACAATGCCAAGTGCAGTGAACTGACAATGATTTTCTTAAATATCACATCACATTCAACAATGTAAGGTTTATATAATACATGGAAGTTTTCACTTGAGGAAAACTGCAAGTAGTAAAATAAAAACATTAAGTCAAAATTTTACATTATCCTGGACCTTTATTCCCTCTACTGACATATTTGCTGATTTGCTTGATTCATAAGAGTGTCTAAGGTATTTCATTTGGGATTTTTAAAGAGGTAACACATTACCCACAAAAATATTTTCCAAAGTACATAAAATAAAGATGGATAAAGATATATATTGTTTAAAATTGTAAAGCAATGACACATTAATGCTATCTACAGTGTGGAGTCATAAGTTGGCTATAAATATCAAGCAAAATATGAACTTTATCTAAATACTTTTATATTATATTTTAAATGGAATATTTAAAAGAATAATAGCAGTTAGGATAAATGGTAATAAGCTATGAGATTATGTAATTAATGATGCAACATAGGATAATCAGCTTAATTATTTTTTACTATGTACTGAAAAAATAAACCCAACCTTTTTTTCCAAATGCATACATATTTTGATTAATAACTCTACATATCTTAATGCCACTGGTAGAAAAAATAATTATGTATATTTTTTTGCTAATTAAATAAAAGTAATATTATTAAGTTAATGTAATACCTTTAAATTTTTTGCTTAATCCTTTGGATTTCTATCCAAGCAGGACAAGTTACATCAAAGAATGTTTTATATATTACTCAAAATTTAAATCAAAAGCAAGAAAAAAATACATAATTTTTATATATCAAAATATATTCAAATTAAGAAAAAAATTGAAACAACTTTTCATTTTATTTGACACCAAAGGGCTTTTAATATAGAGACTTTCAGATATCAAATACTCATTCAGTAATAGGAGCTTTTTCTAAAACACAAAGTTTAATGTCAAAGAAATGTTTGACAATTTATAATTGTAGAGGTTCAGCTAAGACATACCTTTACGGAACCTATCAACAAGCTAAGAGCCTACTATAGACAGCCTTAAATCTAAAAGAAAGCAAGATTTGAAAGGCAGGACAAAAGCACTGATTCAGCCGAGCGCCAGTGGCTCACACCTGTAATCCTACCTACTCAGGAGGCTGAGATCTGAGGATAGAGGTTCAAAGCCAGCCCCGGCAGGAAAGTCCTTGAAACTCTTATCTCCAATTAACCACTAGAAAACAGGAAGTGGCTCCATAGCTCAAGTAGTAGAGTGCTCACCTTGAGCTGAAGAGCAGAGGGACAGCGCTGAGGCCCAGAGCTTAAAAAAGCACTGACTCACCTAGGGCAAAGCAAGGAGTTAAAGATGTAAGATATTGAACACATAAATTAGAGCAACACATTTAGAAATGTCAGCTGATTTTCCAAGGTAAAATGTCACACAAGTGTAGAACCCACAGGAACTATACGTTCAAGAAGAACAGGTATTCATTTTTGAATTGTGTGTGTGTGTGTGTGTGTGTGTGTGTGTGTGTGTGTGTGTGTGTGCGTACTGGGGCTTAATTCAAGATCTATGCACTGTCCCTAACTTTTATTTAAAAATATTTTTATTATAAAAATACTGTACAGAAGGGTTACAATCACATGAGCAAGGCAATGAGTACATTTCTTATCAAACATTGTTGCCTCCTCCTTTGTTTTTCCCTTACCATCCCTGCCCTTCCACTTCCACAACTCCATTCCCTCCCCCACACCTAAACTGTAAAGTTTGATTTTTGGCATAGCATCTTGTACATTTCATTATTACAATGGGTCAACCTGTATCCCTAGTTAAACAATTTTTTCCCTTCTGCTCCCCAAATTATACCAACATCAATTACAGTGAAAACGGGTTATACCGTGAGGGAGGGACATACAAAGCAATCAAAAAATCATGAGGTACCTTATAAATACGTTAGAAACAATAGCAAGAAAGAAAAAAAAACACTTATATCCTTATCTTGGGGTTCATTTCGCTTAACATCATCTTATCTGACCTTTTCTGCTTGTCTCAGATATATAGTAGTTATTGCAAATAAGGGAACCCATGAGACCTATGTTTTTTGGGGCCTGGCTATTTGGATTAAAAAACAAGATCCTTCTATCTGATGCCTTCAAGAGTCACACCTTGCCCATAAAAACAAACATTTTCTGAAAGTGAAAGGCTGGAATAAAATCTACCAAGCAAACGGCCCCCATAAACAGGCAGGAGTTGCAATCCTAATATCAGATAAAATAGACTTCAAATTAAAATTAGTGAGAAGAGATAAAGAAGGTCATTACATACTAATTAAGGGATCTCTCCTTCAGGAAGATCTTACCATTCGAAATATCTAGCCACCAAAAAATGGAGCACCCAAATTCATCCAAGAAACACTACTTTCCCTCAATCTCACATAGATCCAGATATTAATTTTTGGGGACTTTAACACACCACTATCCCCACTAGATAGATCAGCTTGGCAAAAACTCTCGAAAAAATTAACAAAAAATTTTCCCTTCCCCTCCACAAATTATACCAACATCAAATACAATGAGAGCAGGGGTTATACCTTGGGGGAGGGACACACAAAGCAACAAAGAAATCATCTTATAATTATGTTAGAAACAATCGCAAGAAAGTAAAACCATTTGAATACTTATCTTGGGGTTCATTTCACCTAACATCAACTTATTTGACCTTTTCTTCTTGTCTCAGACATATACTAGTTATTGTAAATAAGGAAAACCATGGGACCTATGTTTCTTTGGGCCTGGCTTATTTCACTTACAAATTGTTTAAATAGTCTACAGGTAGACCCATTGCAACAATGAGCTGCACAAGATGTTATGTCAAAAACGAACTTTACAACTTTGGGGTGAGGGGGAGATGGGAAGGGATTGGAAGGGGAAATAAAGGAGGAGGCAACAATGCTTGATAAGAAATGTACTCATTACCTTGCCCATGTAATTGTAACCCCTCTGTATGGTATTTTCACAATAAAAAAAGAAAAAAATAACAAAATTGACAGACCCTTAGCAAATCTTATCAGAAAAAGAAAAGAACTGTCCCTGATTTTTTTTGTGCTCAAAGCTAGCATTTGAGCCACAGCTCCACTTTTACATTTTGGTGGTTAATAGAAGATAAGAAGTCTCATGGACTTTCGTGCCTGGGCTGGCTTCAAACTGTGATCCTCAGCTTCCTGGGAAGCTATGATTACCGGCATGAGCCACCAGTGTCTGGATGTTTTTTTTTTTTTTTCATTTTTTCCATGAGACATTTAATGGACATTCTTGAGAAGACTAGACTTACAGTAAATGGAGAAAGGCTCCTCTCACTGGATAATCCAGCACAAAGGAATAGGTATAGCCTGAATCCATATGAATAAAAAGAAAGATTAAACAATTTAGTAAGGGGAAGTTGCACAGCCTTTGTATAGAAAGCAGTCCTAGGAGTGGGATGGAATCTATAAATTTGGGCCCATGCTTTAATATCACTATTCACTGGACTATTCACTGCCAATTTTGCAATGAGTTAAAAAATGAGTTCTTCACAAGACAATGCACTAAAAAAAGTGAATTTTATGTTTATATATTTCTAATAAATCTATTTTGGAAGGATTCCATGAGGAAGTTATTCACCTACACTATAATGACAGCTAACATTTTGATCTCCTTTCTTTTGTTGCTCATTGTATGTGAGTATGTGTCTGTATATGTGCATGTGTGTGTTATTGTATATACATAGTTTTTTATTGTGTATATTAATTTACATAATTTCATTATCACATTTCATCATTAAATTTTTAATCATTTAAACTATAGTAAACTCTGTCTGTGTAACTCTCTCTCTTCTTTCTGTCTCTTTCTCTGTCTTTCTCTTTCACTCTCAGGGGTTGGGATTTGAATCCATAGCCTTACACTTGCTAGACAGAGGCTACTAGCAGTTGCTTCCAGTTATTTTGCTTTTAGCTTGTTGTACAGATATTGTCAGCTTCAGTCTGGTTCGCCATTCCTGCATGCTGAGTAACAGTAATTACAAGAAGGAGCACCATGTCTGGCTTGTTTTTAGAGTAGTATTTCACTTACATTTTCCTAGGCTAGTTTAAGTCATAGTCCTCCTATCTCAGCATTCCAAGTAACTGGCACTACAAACCTGTGTCACTTCACCTGACCAATTTCTTTCTCATTTTTAAATCATGTGACAAAATGCAATGTTTTGAAAAGAAAACAGATACTATCAAGTATTATATCACAGAAAAAATTTTGCCTATCATGTTATAATAAATGTTATAGTATTTGCAAAGTTTGAGAGTCTGATAGCTATACAAATTTTGGATGTTCATGGCTTCATTTATTCCCTACTGAATCCACTCAATTTTTCAATAAACTGATAGAAGACAAAAAGAAATTAAGTGAAGTTCATTATCTCAAGATATGATTGAGCAGTAATGATACAGCCAATTCAATAAATGATTACATTCCTGGTGACATATGTTATGAAAGTGGTATAAAAAGTTCAATTATTTAGAATACCATTCATACATCATTATGAGACATTCACAGTGAATCATTTTATACACTTAATCACCATTAAGTCTAATTGTTTTGAAAATCTGCATCTATATGCTTATATTAGTGATATTTTCTTTGATCTTAGTGGCACTCTGGTTATTCTTGCTTCGAAAATATTCTGCACAAACCTGTGGGTGTAGAACTTTAGGATGGCGTCATTAATTAATTTTTTATTGTGAAAATACTGTACAGAGGGGTTACAATTACATGGGCTAGATAATGAGTACATTTCTTATCAAGCATTGTAGCCTCCTCCTTTGTTTCCCTTTCCCATCCTCCTCCCCATTCCCCCATGACGAACCAAAAAAAATGGGGAGTGTTTACCTTTTCAGTGAAAGGTAGCACTTTTTGGTACATTTTTAATTGTAAAAATGTTGTACGAGGGGTTTCAGTGACATGAGCAAGGTAATGAGTACATTTCCTATTGAGCATCATTGCCTCCTCCTTTGGTTTTCGCCTGCCATCCCTTCCCTTCCACCTCCACAACTACCCTCTCTCCCCACCGAGGGGTAAAGTTCATTTTCATCTAAGGATACAGGCTGACCTACTGTAACAGTGAGATGCACAAAGGCAGCACTCTGAGTGTCTCATTTGCCTTATCCGGATCCCCACCATCACTCTTGCAGTGCGGAACCATTATTAAACAGAAAAAGAATGAACTGAATGCAAGCACTGCGCTGCGGCAAACACTGGCCTGATAACTGACATGGCTCTTGGGTGGCTTGTGTGTGAATTACATTTCCACATCATACTTGGAACCACCATTTGGAGAATGTGTTCACTGGTGGCACAGGCCATACGGATCTGTTACACACTATGCTCACCATGGTAAGCAAATAAAGATTCCCCGTTTCAAAGTCTTTACTTTCAATTTTCAATTTGTTGATCAACAACAGAGAATATATCAGAGAAAAGTCACATTATGATTATACTGCCTTTTATTTCATTACACTTTTTAAAAAGGAGTCAAAGTAGTTCGAGTAGTAGTATGATTGCCTAGCAGACATGAGGCCCTGGGTTTAATTCCCAATACTATAAAAAAAGAGTCAAAAAGAATAAATTGTCCAAATAGGATTGGACAATAAAATCTTATTTGCTTTCTTCTGGGAAATAATATTGAGTAACAGGGTTTTCCTTCATTTTTTTCCCCTCACATTCGGCGAGCATCTCCTGAGTTCATAGTCTAGCAGTCAGCTAGAGAGAGACAAGGACAAAGTGCCCAGACTTTCCAAGCACAAGCTCAATGTGGATTGTGGCCAGATCAATGAAACCACAAAACTTCATATTGATTGGGAACACAATCAAATGATGGACTAATTGTGCTTTGTACTGACTGCTTTACTACATAAGCACAATCTAAGACACTGGGGTTTTAATTGCTCTTTATGGTAGCATAAACTCTCCTTTCCTTGCTTGCTTTACAGAGATGATAAAAGATACAATTTGTAGGTGTTTAACCATTTCCCAAACTGAATGAAAATTTGAGAAATGTTAAACTTAATTCATTCTCTTCTTGTTAATGTGGAATTGTTCTTAAATATCTTGTGCTTTTTTAAGCAGAGTTGTATGTGGTAACTCACATAGCCTTAAAACTTGTGATCTGAATAAAATATGAATTGGGCTTACTAGATAGAATAGTGAAGAGGACAAAGGCCTTTACACAAAAGCATGCATTTTGTTATATAAAAGCTCTGCGTTCCTCCATTGTGTTCTAAAAAGACTTTCTAGTTTTCAGGTAATTTTGTATTAGCTTTGGTTCAGCAGAGACGTTCAATGTTCCTTCCTCTGAATCAGCTAGCTCCTAGCTCCTTCAGCCATTGTGTGTAAATTAAAGAGGATGAAAAATAGCTAACTTGAAGCATCTCCAAGTCCGTGACTCCATCATTAATGCCAGAAAAGTCCTCATTAAATTTAATTCACTCATGTCCCTAATCTGTATTTTGCCCCCAAAATAAAATAGATGGCTTACTTACTTCCTAAATCTAATTTACTGAGATCTGATAGGAAAAGAAATCTTTAAATTTATTTAGATTAAAAAATGCATTACCTAAGTTTTAACCACTATGGAGAGTTTTCTACATTGTTCTTGGTAACATATTGTATTTAGAAGAACTTCTTATGCTTTAAAAAGATATGTTCAAAAAATTAATTATGTCCATGCCAAGATAGTAATTATCAGAAAGAAAATAAACTCAGAAATAAAGGAAATTTTTTTTAAAAAAAAGATAATTCTGAATAGGATAAAGAAGTTAAATATGGAGAGAGGATGGTTGCATTTTAGCATACTTAGCATTAAGAACAAATGTAAATTCAGTATACCAAGTAATTCTATGATTACAAAACCTGGATCAAATCAGGTAAGAGTGCAAACAATTCAAATATGAGTCAGTATATGGATGGATGGATGGATGGATACCACTGTACATGTATGAAATGAGAATTATTCAGATATTAAAAATGGGGTTCTAGTACCTGCTACAACATGATAAATTTTGGGAAAAAACTATGTTAAATGAAATAAGCAAGATAGAAAAAGAACAAATATTGTATGATCCATCTACATGAAAAACCTAGAACTCATCAGGGTAGAAAGTAGCCTTGAGGTTCCTAGAGTTTAGGTGAAGAGAAATGTGTAATAATTACTAAAAGTGCACAGAGATTTTGTTTGGTTTAGTAAAAGAAAATGACAGGCCATGTGTCAGTGTCTGCACTATAAAACAAGGCTGAACTAAGATTCTAAAAGCTGTGTATTGGCCTTGTGAAACATCTAGCCACTGTCAACACATCTGGACATCCTTGATACCCACTTTTCTGAACTTCCTGCTGCTACTTGCCACTGAGGTTTCCGGATTGCACACGCTCCATCAGACTGACCCCTCCAACACCATGTACTCTCGTGGCTCATGCCCTTTTCCCTTTGTGACATCCTGTCAGTTCTCTTCCTAGCATTCCTTCTCAAACCCAGCATTTTACAGCTGCAGTGAATCAACCTGAAAGAGTTCAAATGACTCTACATCACACACTATTAGTTAATGCCAAGTAGGATGTATTTTCTTTTCCTTAAAACTAGTACTGTGTTATCAAATGCCTGCAAAAAAGAAACAGTTGATGCATTCACAAACATTTCTGAGTTTCATTGCTTAATAAGAAAGACCTCAGTCCTAACATTGATAGGTTGCAAAAAATTATCTGCATTCTATCTATCTATTTAAATAGAATAGGTTGCATCTTATTTTTCCTTGGGTGTAAGATAATAGCATATAACTGTCACTTCTATATAATGAAGAAGAAACAAAAGACACCATAAATGATGGACACACACACACACACACACACACACACAAATGAATGGTTAGTAAGAAGCTATGAGTTCTAGATAATGAATATGGATAATGACCCAATAAGCCCTGGGTCAAGAGAATGAACATTCCCCCAGCCAATTTGTTATAAAGTACAATTATTTAAATTATTTCCGTTAGCTTTCTCCAAATGTTACTGATCACAGGAAACACAGAAAATGGTTTCATAGCTAATCAATCAATAAAACCAAGTGGACATATTTCATGCTAAACTACAAGATCTGAATGCTGAACATGCAGCACTGGCTGAAGTATCTGACATCCATATGAAAGTGGCTTTGCCCAAAATATGCAGCTCATGCTGTAGCAGTGACAGTGATGCACAGGATATATTGTCAATTCAGAGGAGAGGCCACAGCAGAGTGAAGAGGACGCCTCTCAACATGCATCTCCTGACACTGTGCTTGGAAAGTGACTGAAAAACAAGCTAGATGTGACACTGCTTTTAGACCATTTAATGAAAAGACATTCATAGGGTATCTTATGTTTGGGTAAAAGGACACCCATCACTCATTTAACCATTCCGTACACCCTCAGATATTGATCATGCTTTCGGTAAATTCAAGGGATGATAACGTATCAATGAGAACCATTTGTCACTGCATGGGAGCATACTCTTTAACAACTGCTGTTTGTCTCTGAGAGGATGTCCTTCTTGGTAATGGGCTAGGCAGGTTCTGATCCAAATCCCCACTAAAATAATGGATTTATTTCAGCTAACGGTCAGGATTAAATTATACAATACTTTTTGCATTGTTGATGACCTATGGTATATTCTGATATTTTAAATTTGTTTTGCCACTGGTAAAATCCCTTTCTTGTGACCCACAAGCCTTCACTCAGTAAACATCTGTCCTTATTACCTGTAAAGTCCCTATAGTTATTTATCCCTAGAGTTCACAGCAAGAGTTCTGCTTCCTGCAAAAGACTGTGTGACCACCACTATCAGCCATATACCTTAGGAGAACTATTCCTCTTGTCAGGATCTTTTCATCTTTATGAAATAAGAAAGATTAACAACCCAAATAGGTGAGGTTAATGTTTCCATTTTTAATTTTAATATTTACTCATGACTAGAGATCACTGGTAAAGCAGATAGTCATCTTTTAAAATAATACTTTGGATCTAATGAAAACATTTGTCAAACCAAATTAAACAGAAAAGGTGGTTTTGTTCATTATTAATTATGAAAGTTCATTCTGGGTGCCTCTATGTATTTATCTTTCATTTCCCAATATCATTTGCACAGTCTTGGCCATAAGTGCATGCCCCAGGCACTTAGGACTCCATGCCAGCCAGCCATGCTGATGCCTTGCCCTGTGAAGATCTTAGTCATTTATTAATCACCTTTCTTTCTTAGACATACTTAATTTCTCTTATTAATGATGTTTTTCAAATATTCACCTTGTAAGTACATGATGTCTATTTCCCCATTTCTCAGCAGATATATGTGTGAAGAAAATAGCAATATCATGTCCATTCCAGCTTTGATTTGCAGGTACCAAATGTCTATGTACAGGAATTTTACAACCTGGCAGCTAGAATAGGCTTCCATTGCAAATCAATCCAGAAATGTTACCTGCTAGAGTTCCCTACTTCCTGTGGCTTAAAAAGATTCTCGGGGAGTAAAGATTCCCCTGCCCCAGCAGTCCCTCATTAGCTGTGTTCTTTTTGTGATCTCCTCTCCCTACATCCACTCAGGGCTCACCAGGTAACAGGGAATGGGAGATAGCTTGCTCTCCAAAGTGTTTGAAGGTCATCTGTTATGGAAGCAATCATCCTCAAATCTTAATATTGTCTTCTCTTCATAAATGAAACCATGAACAAGTACATTATTGAATAAAGAGAAGAAACAAAACTTTTGCACTGATTTTGTTGCTTTACTAGTTTACCTAAATTATAGATTTTAGCCATTCAAAACCATTTTTTCATCCTTTGCAGTAGATAAGAACAATGTCTAATTTAATATACATCTTCTCTTTCTTGGCAATTTGCTGCTTAATTTAATTAAAATAATGTGTTTTTAATTTGAGATTAAAAAGCTACTGAGATCTTGGATTGGAGACCCAGTCACTGAGTGATCTATGACTCTTTACAATTTTTGCCTTCTGCATTTACGAGGAAACTTTCAAATACAGAGTTTGACCCTGAAAATGGTGAAAATCTTATTTGCCTACATATTTGCCCAAATTACTTTATGCATAAGTAAAATTTGAAGATGATCATTCTGATGTTCAGAATGGTAGAATATGATCTCATAGCTTGCTTTCTACCCAGAAAAAAAGTCAAAGTTCCTTGAATTTCTATTATAGTTGTCATTTGCCTCTTCAGGCATCTTATAAATTACACCTTCTTCTACTGGTTGACCTCTGTTTAAAATGGCCTACTCTCCTCTCCTGCAGGCTGCAGTTAGTATTGTATCTTCAGGAGCTTTCTTCATCTGGAAATGTAACTAAATCTGCACTTATGATATTTCTTCTGAGTTGAGACAGGACAAATGTAAGCAAGAAAGGCAGCAGGGTTTCATATCTTAGTAATAGCTGAAATAATTTCAGAAGAAAGATTTCTGAATTAACTATAATTATACATGCAATCCTTACAAATTATGTCTTTCAAAACCCCAGAAAAATTAAGAAGACTATACTTTCTTAGATATATTATTACAAATATAGGGAAATTGCAGAATACTCAAAGCCAGATCAAAAAGATTCAGACTCCCTCTGTCTGTATCAAATTCTGCAATAAGTCAAATCTAAATATTATTTATATTGCTCTTGCCAATACTGAGCCTAATGTTAGTATGTTCAATCTTTCAAAAGCCCCTAACTTTATAACTCATCCTCACCTAATTAAAAACAGACTTACATTATTATCCAGCAATTCCACTACTTTTTATATGACCAAAGGAAATGAAATCAATGCCAAAGAGTTATCTGTGCCTCTGTCTTTATTACTGCTTGACTCACAGCACCCAAACATGGAATCAACCTCTACCAGCAGGTAAATGAAAGAGAGAATGATGTGTATGTGTGTTTATATGTGTGTATGTGATGTACACCTGTGTATGTATGTGTGTACTTACAAGAAAAAATAATAAAAAGATAGCCAAAAGATAGTGAAATTCTGTCATTTGTAATTATATAGATGAGCCAGAAGGATGTTATGTTAAAGATAATAAGCCAGACACAAAAAGCCATAATCTCACTCATATACAGAATCTACAAAAGTTAATCATTTAAAATTGAAATCTGGTTATTGGAGACAGACAGAGTAGAAGGACGGGGACGAGGAGAGACTGAGCAACAAGTCGAATGTTACAGTAAGAGGAAATACATTCTGATGTTTTCTATTGGAGTATAAGGTGGCTGTAGTTAATAATAATTATACTTTGTGTATTGAAAAGTAGCTATATGAGAGAATTTTGAACATTTTCATTGCAAAGCAACAATACATGTTTTACGGGACAAATATGTTAAATGATCCTAATTTTGGTAATTCCACAATGTACACATTGCATTACATCCCATAAGTATGTACAAGTAGATCTCAATCAAAAATGAAAAATGGCTATGGGATTGAGAGGTGTCATACATTCCATGATGGGGAAAATAAAATCCCATTATTCATTCAACCATCCAATCATCTAACCATCCATCCATCTCTCCATTCAGAGCAGTGCCCTCTACCTGCACACTGAGGGTGCAATTTAAAAAAAGAAAAAGAAAAAAGTAATAATCAGATAAAGTTGTGGTCCTCACAGAGCCAATACCTGGAAGAAACAAAACATAAATTCATCTCTATGCCAGTATCATGGAAGGGGACAGAGTAACAGTAGAAACTGACACTTTTAACCAACCAGAGCCAACAGTGACCTTTTGAGAGCAGGTGATATTTGACTTAAGAAGCAAAGGAAATGAAGTCACAAGTTGCAGAATTCAACTCTCTATGACTTTAGATCACCCAGATGGTTGCTGACTCTATATGTGTCCTGGAGACCACCAACAAAAGAATCCCTCAGGATCTTGTTTGAGATGAGGAATTTCAAGCCCCACTCCAGACATCCTGAATCATGCTCATGCTCTACATCTTAATGCTATCCCAGGTTATGTCCGTGCACATGGGAAATGGACTAATGGAATAGCAACCAAGTATCCAATAGGGTTGAAATCCAATTTACCTTTATGTCTTTATGTATTTTTATTATCTTTTAGGAACTACATCTTTACACCGATCATGCACATTTCCAGCCTGCTTTTTATAAACTAGATCAAAAGAAGACCACTTGGTGTGGATCCTTTGAGAATTCCATCTGAAAAGATATTTTTACATGGTAAGAAAAAGTTCACGCTTATGTCAGTGTCAGAGCTCTGTTAGCAACACTGGACCTAGTCAAGGACATTGTATTCTACACTGGTATCAATTCTAGGATTGGCTAGCAGAGTCTCAGATGCTTTCCAAGATGAGAACCAGGACATTAGCTCCCTGATGGCAGGTACAGCAACAGGTAATACGGGAGCAGTGACAGAGGGAATGGACAGAAGTGTAACACCAAGCATGGTCTCTCCCTCTAGGTATTTTTTGCCAGTCCTGGGGTGTGAACTCAGAGCCTGGGCACTCTTCCCTGAGCCTCTCTGTGCTCAAGGTTAGCACTCTACTACCTGAGCCACAGTGCCACTTCTGGCTTTTTCTGTTTATGTGGTACTGAGGAATAGAACCCAAGGCTTCATGCATGCTAAGCAAATACTCTAACACCGAGCCACATTCCCAGCCCAGTCTCTCCCTCTATATCAAGACAGAGCCAGGCAGGCAGCCAGCCTTTATGGCCCTGGCTGAGCACCACACTTGTTCCTCATCAACCAGTAGCAGAAAAACTCTGCTCTCTCCATGAATTTGTTCTCATCCCCCCACAGTTCTTCCTCCATGCTTGAGAGCAAAATCTTCAGCATATAGCACCCTTCAAACATTGTTTCCTGTCCTGTGAGACCAGCACTTTTCATCTGGTGATGAGAATTTGAGGAAGAACAGCTTACCTTTGGGCATAAACGATCATTGAAGAAATGCCACTTATTACTGTCACAGTTACCACTATCTTTATAAAAGTTGTTCCAGACATCCCTCCAAAAAGCTATAATAGCATTTAACCAAGCTAAAAGATAAAACTAACCAAGCCTGTGTGCTATCTTATGGGAGGAAAAACAATGTCAATCTTCTCCCATTGCTTGCTCTGTTCTTTTGAAACAATTTCCTAGAATTATTTTTCTCTAGAGTGGCTTTTCTTCAGAAATATACCTGGGGGCATCTTATCAGCTCATTCTTTCTCTGTACAATTCTGTATATTTCCGACTCATAAGCACAACATTCAAAGCTGTCATGGTGGCATGTTGGGCCTACAATCATAGCAGGAGTGTGGCAAAATTCCAGGCCATTTATCATGGCTTCCAAGTGTTCCCTCATGTGGAAAAATGAGTCACTCTAATGCTTCTAAGACTTGTAAATGGGAGGAGAGCAAATCTTATACTATTTTTTATTATAGATATACCAAGAGCCTTTTCTACTTGTATTTTAAAGGACTGGCATATCATTAGATATTTGCTTGTAGCACTCTAAATTCCTTACATCCTGGAAGTTCTAAGTGGGTGGATGGCTGACTACCCACTGAATATTTGGAAAAGGAAAATCATGTAAACAGCTGGTAAAGATGCTCGAGAATTGAAGAACAATGGATCACCAGAGCCACTGCAGACAGCACAAAGTGACTTTTCTCGTCAGATAATTCCCCATAGTTTTTTTTCATGATATCCTTGCTCAAAACAGATATCCACCTTCTCTACTTTTGATCATCTGTGTTTTACAGGTATAGCCAGCTGCAGATTGTTTTTCCGTGGGAGTGCTACGCTTCTCATTTTGCCAGTCAAATCTCTGAGAACTTGTTATCACAACTCTTCGGTAAAAGTGCTAGATTATTAGGACCATGCTGTCCCTGCCATCTTATGTCAGTTTGAGCACAGACCAATGTTGCTGAATTATAAGATCTACACTTCCTTACCACTTTCCATGATCAATCTCACACCTCTGCAACACAGCATTGAAACAAAATCAGGACAAGTTTAAGGTCAAAAGAGCTTCCAGGTAATTTTATTCTTTTCTACATTATTGTTACCATGAGTTCTGTTTTGTTTTAAAAATACTATCTCTAATTCCATTAGAGTATTTAAAACATTTAGGTCAAAACACACAATGGAATATGACATCACCATGAAGAATAAAGCTTATTTGGCTGAAAAATAGATAGAACTGATGATTTCATGTCACTTCCACAAACACATTTTGGCTTTTTATTTTTTAAATCTAAATTTAAAAAGTACAAGGGGAAAGTAGGAAGATAGAATAGGAAAGAGTAATAGATGGAGTAAATATGATCAAAGTAAATTATATGTAGATAAAGATAATGAAAATCCTTCATTTATATAGTTAATAGAGGCTAATAAGAAAAGACAATTATTGGATAGTTGTAATAACTAGTATATGCCTGGGACAAGCAGAAACGGTCAGATAAGTTGATGTGAGGCGAAATGAACCTCAAGATAAGGACTCAAATGTTTTTTCTTTCTTGCTATTGTTTCTAACATATTTTTAAGATATTTCTTTTTTGCTTTGTATGTCCCTCCCCCATGGTATAACCCCTGTTCTCACTGTGTTTGATGTTGGTATAATTTGTTGAGGGGAAGGTGGACCCATTGCAACGAGATGTACAAGACATTATGTCGGAAAAACGAACTTTACAAATTTGGCACGGGGGGGGGTCGGTAGAGGGGGAGATGGGAAGGGATAGGAAGGGGAAACAAAGAAGGAGGCAACAATGCTTGATAAGAAATGTACTCATTACCTTGCCCATGTAATTGTAACCCCTCTATATGGTATTTTCACAAACACACACACACAAATAGACTTTGAGTATCTAAAGTGATGGCTCTTATCCAAAGAAGGAAGGTTGATGAAAGCTATGAATCACCTTCTTATGAAAGTACAGATCTGGGCATTTTGATAGTCAGTGTTTTAAAAAAGAACATAACCGTGAGCTAGTAGCTAACTCCTGTAATCCAGTCTACTCAGGAAGCTGAGATCTGAGGATGGCAATTCAAAGCTACCTAGGGGGAAAAAGTCTGTGATACTCTAATCTCCAATTGGTCACCAAAAGAGCCAGAAGCAGAACTGTGGCTCATATAATAGAGCAAAAACTTGGGCAAAAAATATCTCAGACACAGTACCCAGGCCCTGAATCCAAGCCCCAGTTATGGCACAGAAAAGAACATAAACTCATTTTTCAAAAATTCTTGTTTGAAGAGAATGAATGGTTGTATGGCAAGATTAGCAGAGGATAACTCAATCCCCAAGAGACTGGGCAGAAAACAGTGAAGTGAATGGAAGATTTGATATACTGAAGCACAAAGCTGAAGTCAACAGTGAACATCCTTTTATTGTAAAGATGCTGTACAGAGGGATTACAGTTGCATGAGTAAGGCAATGAGTACATTACTTGTCAATCATGGTTACCTCCTCCCTTGTTTAACATTTAGAAACATAGTAGCTGCTTTTCTAGGCCTTGACCTATCATTAGATTGATAAGAATCTTTATCTTCATTCAAGTGGTTGATAATGTTAAATAATAAGTAATGACAGAGGTCTGCATCATACCAATAAACATTTAGTATTGAGGGAAAAAAATGAAGTGGGAGGTTTTGAGGCATATGGAGAGACTGGTCAGAAACTATCTCAGGCTGGAAACTCAAGAAAGCACAGTGGCTGTGCAGCAGCGACTCAGTCCTGCCTTCCAGTGTCAGGTGGCAATGCATTCTCCTGTTACTGCAACTGAGGTTCCAATGTTCTCAAACCTCAAATTCAGATTTTTGTGAATTATATGTGCATGTATAAATTTTAGTAGTTAACTTGTTTTAAATGAGAGGAGTAATGTTGATCAGGTGCATTGTACTCATAGACCAACATGCTGAATTGAAGCCCTTTTGTATGACTTAAAGATAAATAAATCAATAAAAAAAGAATAAGGTGGCCCAAAGACCATTCACCATAAGTCAATGCATAATAAGTAAATAAAATCCTGTGCAAAAAAAAACAAGTAAACAAAATGGAAATTATAGGAGTAAACACCTGAGTTTCCTTCAGCTTTGGATCTCTCATATGAATGGAAGTGCACATCAGGAGAGATACAGTTTCCCATAGAAGAGAGTATATTCTTAAAAAAATTTCCTGCAATACCGCTACCTTCAGTTTTTAAAAGGCTCAACTATGGGTATGACTTCTTGAGCAGACACTTTGCTATGTGATCAACAAAAATTGTGCTATCTGCAAAATGCTCCCTGAAATAACTTAATTGAATCATGAAACAGAAATGTGGTATAGTCCATGCAAGGGATGAAGAGCACCTGCATGAAACAATCACTTTGTTTCAATCACTAAAGAGAACACTGAATTTTCAGGCTGATTGACTTTAGGCAAGTTATGAGTAAACTTTCTATGAGATGTTTTTCCTACTTTCCATCCTGTTGTTCAACAACCCCTAACAAAAAGAAGATCCAAACCGTTTGGCACTGTGGCATTCCATTACATAGACCTGGAAAGCACAAGGCCAAACTACAAGATAAGATGTTCTAATGGAGCATCCACTGATGCAGGAGGGGATCCAGCAGAGAATCATTAAAAGCAATTAAAGGAGTTATTTCAGGAAGTAAAGAATGACCAACTGAGCCAAATCCTGCTGATGGGAGGTGGGGGTGGTAAGGGAAAACACAGCCATTGATTTGGCAACTAGAAGGCAGTCAGTATTATGAAATACCTTGAAGGGGAAAGAGGACAAAAGCTTATATGGAATGAGTTCAAGACAGAATGAGACAACAACTAGTATAAGAGAATATTGACACATTAAAAAGAATCTTTTATACAGAGAAACAAAAGCAAGAGAAAATAAGTGTTTTTCTGTTTGTCTTGCTATATTGGTTATGTGTTTGCCAAAGCAGATCATGTTTAGATCCCGAGAGTGAAATTCCAATTAGTATGTTAGCTTTTCACTGCTGTGACAAAATTTCTAAGATAAATCGCTGACAAAAACAACAACAAAAAAGGCTTGTTTTGACCATTTTTAAGACTTCATGTTTGGTGCAATGCTTTGGGGTCTCTGGCAAGGCAGTGTATTGTGATGTTACAGGAGGCCATTTACCTCCTAGCAACTAAGACATGAAGACAGACAGAAAGAAAGGAAGGAAGGAAGGTATCAGAAGCTTTTAGAAGGAAGGTATCAGGAACACAAGCCTAATATCATCACTTCTAGTAAGCCCCACCTTCTAAAAGTTTGATCCTCTCTTAGGGCCACAGACTGCCTTCTGTATATAGCCTTTAAGGGAAACATAATATCCAAAGCATAACACTAAGAAAAATGATCATGTACAAAAGCATAGGAAGAAGCCAAGCACCAGTGGCTCACGCCTGTAAGTAATCCTAGTTACTCAGGAGGCTGAAATCTGAGGATCTTGGTTCAAAGCCAGCCCGGGCAAGAAAGTCCTTGAGACTCCTATCTCCAATAAATCACCAGAAAACTGGAAGTGGCGCTGTAGCTCAAGAGGTCGAGCACTCGCCTTTAGCTAAAGAGCTGAGGGACAGCGCCCAGGCCCAGAGTTCAAACCCCACAACCCCCCAAAAAAACCCAAAAAACAAACAAAAAAAGCAAAGGAAGAATAGCTGAGAGGAGAGGTATTCTAGTGCAACTGATTGGAAAGTGGATCTAATACTCTAATACACAATTATATGGCTTGGACTGAGGAGCAGGGACTTTTAATCCTTTGCAACTGGAAGAAATGAGAATATTTCAGTTACAACAAGGAAAGTTTGGCATAATTCTTTTCTGTTGGCTTATCTCCTGTTGATTATAGAAGAATGATAATTGAAAAAAATAGGACAGGGTAAGTTGGTAGTCTGTGAAGAGAAAAGAAAGAATGGACTGAGGATATTGGTTCTTTATAGGACAATAGTAAATGAAAGTCTGAATCTTTCCATGGTCCTCCAAAACCACACATATCAAAAAGGAGAAAAAGTAAACCATCCATAATGCACAGAGAATATCAAGAATAAAGAGAACACTACAGATTCTATATATATATATATATATATATATATATAGTATATTCTATCTATATAAAGCAAAACTAATGGCCTATTTAAGAATGATATACCATGAAGTTGAATTTTACAATTCAATATTTTATTTATTTTTTTGGTTGGTCATGGGGGCTTGAACTCTGGGCTTGGGCGCTTTCCCTATGCTCTTCAGCTCAAGCCTAGCGCTCTACCACTTGAGCCACAGTGCCACTTCCAGTTTTCTAGTGGTTTATTGGAAATAAGAGCCTCACAGATGTTCCTGCCTGGGCTGTCCTTGAACCTCGATCCTCAGATCTCAGCCTCCTGAGTAGCTAGGATTATAGGCGTGAGTCACCAGTGCTTGGCTTCAATATTTTAAAAGATATTAATTCCCTAAAGATAGGTTTAAATTAACACTACTTAAAATGCCTGTAAATGTTTGTATAAAACATATAAATGTGTGAGTGCATGTCGTTTGATAAAATTATGAAAATATGATTGATTTAGAAACTCAAAGTAAACTTAACAAAAGGATAAAAGTATATATCCACATATATAAAGAAGTTATACTAATTAATAATGAATTTTACAGTATATTTTCTGGCACAGTGGTAAGTAAGCTTACATGCATTCAGTTACATGCACTCAGTTGATTTTTGTGTTTAAAAGCTGACAGGTCAATGAAATGTGAAAAGATGTTCTTTGCAGCAAATGGCATTTGATCTATGTATATCCATCTGCATAATGTATGCCTAAAATATGCCTTTGTCATGATTTCCTGAAATAGAAAAGGTATTTTCAGATGAATCACAAATACAAGTGTGAATGTTTATATGGGGATTTTGTCTGTTGGTGGTGGTGGTGGTCACAGAGCTTGACCTCAGGATCTTGGCCCGGTCCCTGTCCCTAAGCTCTTTTTGTTGAAGGCTAGCACTCTACCACTTTACGCCACAGCTCCATTTCTATTTTGTTGTTGTTGTTCTAGTGGTTAATTGGACATAAGAGTTTCACAAGCTTTCCTGCCCAGACTGGCTTTGAACCACAATCTTCAGATCTCAGCTTCCTGAGTAGCTAGGATTATAGGTGTGAGCCATTGGGACCGGGTACAAATGTGAATGCGAAGACCAAGAAGTTTCCAACTGGATGACCTCACAATAAACAGAATTAGAAGAGAAAATTGGGTCTATGTTAAAATGATGAACAATAGTACATCAAGAGACCCCAGAAAGAGAGTGATGCCTGTCTGTGCAACCCAGAGAGTGATCCTTATGGAGTTGATCTCAGGATTCCCACATTCACCTAATGCTCTGTCAAAATAGGCTCCTTGCCTTGCTGCCACACCTCTGCCCCGCAGTACATGCTATTCTGGGTGCTGATATAACAGTCTATTCTTAATCACACACTCTAGATGCCACTGTTCAGCCTCAGGTCACACTCAGCTCAGATTCTCCTACTTCTGTAAGGTTCACAGTGGTCCATCATCCCCCAGAAGTCCACCTTGTCATTTTCTTCCTCTGATAGGATCTACAAATACTGAAGTGCTCTGTTCTAATTTTGTATCTTTTTACAGATATAAGCTTTTTTTATTTTGTCTTGTCTTTAAGACACTGAGTTTTGAAATTGGACAACATTGGATTTAAATTCTGACTCAGAAATCGATTCTCACAGTAATTGTCTGTTAGCCTTTTAGTTCCTTAATCTGTTTATCAGTCACAAATCAAGATGGAACACACCCTACCTCAGTCATTGCTACCACTTCTGAAATTTCTTTCCATCCAACAACAGAATTGAGTGGCACAGAGGAAAAAAAAAGATGTCTTCCAATTATTTCTATAATGGGACAGACTATCTACAGAGAATCCTTTAATTAAAGCATTTCTATAACAATAATACTACCACATCACCACTGGAAAGCTATTAACTTACTGTCAAAAGTAAGAAAAAATGAAAGAATAATAACCGTGGCAAAAACTGTATTAATATATATTGAAAGAGACTGAGATTTCTCAAAATGTGTTTTATATACGAAAGAAGAGGCTGCTGGATAAAACTGAACACAAAGGAAAATCCCCTTTCTGTTTTTATCTGTTATATGTTGGGGTGCATTGGGAAGGGTGGGTAACTAGACACACTCTGAGTTCCCTCCTGTCACCAAGGACAGCAAATGGCCCTTAGCTCAAAATTTGCAGTCTGAGCTCAGGGCAGTGAGCCTCAGTGATTATGTAGGGTAATATTGCATGATGCATTTCCCTTGCTTTTAGTAGCAAAGCCTTTGATTTCACTGTAGTCGTACTAATTAATTATGCATTACAGTGGCCAAGTAAGAGGAAGATTTTAGCCTAAATTTACAGAGACATAAAAAAGGTTAAATAACCTTATCAAGGTCACACAGCAGGCTATGGACAGAGCTGGGCATAAGTCCTTTGATATTCACCAGTGAAATATTTAATATTAAAAAACAAGTTTCCCAAAGTGCTGTCAGATGTAGCACAGTGCGTTGTATGTAGGATGATAAGTGAGAATTCTCTGAGGGAAAACAGTGAAATGGCTTTGTTGGTTCTAGTGGAAAGGAAAATGCTCATTACAAATGTTTCCGTGTTTCTGTCCACTGAGGAAATTCTGCAAACCTTTTACAATTCCTAAGGTTATGACATCCCAGGCTATTGTAAAATGGTCTATGGTGAAAAGAGCCCTTAGCTATAGTTGGAGTCAAAAGACCTGGGTTTGAGTTCTGACTTCAATTACCACCTGTGTGGCCTTGTACGATCACTTATGCTCTCCAAGCCACCACTCCATTATCCATCAAAATGAGAAAAATAAGACAATAACTACCAAGGTTATTATCAGGGCCGAAAGAGATAACAGAAGTGCAAGCTTCAGATCACAAATTGCCACATCACTAAAAGGTATTAAGGAAAAGAACATACAAAAGTGTTCTTTCAGTTGGAAAATGATAATGCATAGCTGTCATTTGGATTTTTCACTTAGATTTACAGCAGAAAAGGCTGTGCCAAATAGAAGAGGAGATGGAGATAGGAAGTCAGAGGTTTGGCTACTTTTAACTGCCTTGGAACAACAGTGTGCCTTTTTTGTTCTGAACAAAGCTGTCCCTCACTGACTGTCAGGCAGCCTAATGTAGTAAATCCTGTGGGAGGTTCTGAATTCATTTGGTCAAGGTTTTCAGCTTGGGGCTGCAAGTCTTGTGGAACAAGCACTTTGGCCTCAAAACACCATTGTGCAGTCATTAGTGTCCATATTGATCAGATTGGGCTCTGATTCAGGTTTTATTTCAAGCAATTCCTTTGATATATTTTTCATGTTCTCGGCATGAAACATTAATATGTGAATGTCGCCATAAAGGGTGCAGTTTTTCATTAAATGAATAAATAGACACCAAACTTGAGCCAGCAGCAGATCATTTGAAATCAGAATCATATAGCAAGGAAAACAAACCAATATGGTCATTACTCAAGAACTGTAAACATGACTTACAGGACAAAGACAAAAAAAGTTAGACAAAGGGATAAAACCCTTGATATGCCAAAGGAAAAATGATCTCTGGTTTATCCCCTCTGCAACCTGTAATACAATTGATGTACTTCCTTCAGTATGTGTTTTCAACCAAAAGAAGTTGCAAAAGAAAGCTGTAAGTGAACCACAGCTAGAAAGACAGCATAATTTATATAGTGAGTAACCCTCAAGCTGGCTGAGAGAAAACTATATTGTTGTTTTTGCCTTCCAACAATGTGGAAAAATTACATTAAAGTTAAAATTGAGATATAAATGCAGCACAGGTAATACAATTTATTCAAAAAATAATTCTTAATATATTGCCCTTAGAAATAACCCATAATCCTTATGAAGTAGAACTAAAATTTATTAAATACATTACTACACCTTTAAATAGTGTCTTAACTTTTAATAACTTCCCCTTTTATAGACACATAAAAACAACAGTCTAAGAAGTCTGAGTTCAAAAATATAATTTTGTTTTATTAAACAGCTTTCAAGTTTTGACACAAACAGAGCTTACTTTTATTGATATGATGACACAAGCGTAACTGAAGCACTCTGATTGTTGTAAAAAAAGAAAGGAAAGATAGTTTTCAATATCTAATGTAATGGTTTTGGTCCCAGCTTCTTTCCTGTTATAATCTGTATCTTAAATTGCTAAAAAGTGTGTGGGGGGGAGGATTTGAAAAGATTAAAGTGTATATGTGTATATCTTGCCTGCAAGAAGTAGATGCTGACCATAGCTTCCATGAAACAGCTATAATAGTGTTGGTGATGACTCATAATTGGGAAACATTGAAAGAATTTTCCAAAGGAAATCATGAGGACTAGAAGTGGTAGGAGGGTGGATAGTGGAGACATTGAGATGGATGTCTTTATTCAGAGATTTTTCTAGACCAAAGGTACAGTTGGAGCTGTAGATCTAAGCAGGTTAGAGTAGCAATTTTGAGACATCACATCTAATTTGGTATGCTGGACATACGTGATACAACAAAATGTATATATCCAAAAATGACTGTAATGTTTGGAGATTATGATTAGAGAGAGGAGTGAAGCCATTCACTGAGCTCAAAGTATGGGAAAGGCTGTGTGGGAGACATCCTCTCTAATGGGATAAGTTTCAGGTGCTTCTGATTCATCTCGGTGAAGTTATAAGGAACTCCAACTCTACAGTCAGGAAGAACGCCAAGGTGGAATTGAAATTTTACTACGCATCAGAAGGCATTGTTAAAATATAGAATATGATTCAATAGAGATTCTGTTTCTTACTATCTCCTGAGTCATGGCAGTGTTGCTCGTCCACAATGATATTTGGAATAGCAAGGCAGTAACTGACATGAACAGTCAACTATTCAAATAGGGGTGCAAACATCTGAGGAAATACACCTCAAATAGAGGCAAACCAGAATGGTCCTTCAGCTGCCTGAAATACAGGAGCATATCACAGCACACAACCTCACTTTGTTCCGCTTCATGTCTTATGTTCTTCCTGGGGACTCAATATGGATGTGAACATTTAATCCATCACAAAATCCATCACAAACAAAAAAGAATTCCATTAAAAATGACTACTTAACAGTTCAAATTTAAATAGTAACTTGACAAATGGCTACATCCTGTGAAACTGCAGTGCCCAATCAAAGGCCATGGATGGTGATGCAGTTTCCAGATGTTTCCAAAATGTTTCCAGGTTTCCTTGCAGAGAACTTGCTTTCCAGTTCCATGTGGCCACCAACTTGCTGTGAGATGTGCTAGGATTCCCATTTTTTCACCACCTAATTGAAATTTTACCTGAGAGTTAGTTTCCTGTCTTCTTCCTCCCCTCTGGATCCTATTATATTATTTGTCTGAGTTGCCTTCTTCCAGCCATCTGGACCCCTAATCTTGTGTGGGGATCTGACTCAGAAAACATGACCCCAAATCACCCCTTGTTCATAATAGTCACCCATTGAATCTGTGTCTGATAATACTTCAACTCTACCATTTCACTAATTCCTGATGCTAGCTTCCAAGTTAGCATCAATGTCACTGATGTTATTTCGTAAAAAAAGAGACGGGATGTTTAACTGAGTCAGTTCTTTTACTATTCAGTCACCTGGTCAGCATGCAGTCCACACTGGACACAAGGATATTCTCATACACAGAGCTGAGACATGAACTGAGTCCTTGAGATGCTCAGGCATTAATTCTAATTCCGTCAAGCTTCATTTGCATTTTTTGGCTTGTAGTCTCAACAAGATCCAGATTCTGATTTCTTGGAGCAAATACGATCGTAGTATACAGTCGTATCTAATCTCTAGACTTCAGGTATCAGAAGAGGAATTAGCATCCCAAGTGTGAGCACAGGATAAGTCCTTAGCCACATCTGTTTTTATGATATCTGTATGTCAGGCCCACTTGCCTACCTAGGATATAGACTACACCAGGGTACTCCTCCTACCCAAATAATGTTAGACAGCCCTAGTTAAGAGCATTTTAATATCTTGTGGCTATATGCCTACTTGCCCTAAGTAAATTTATTCTTAAGCACCATATATTAACTCATAAAACCTAGCTAGAGAATGTCCCTTTAGCTATCTTCTCTCTGTACTCAGTTTCATTTCTTTGTCTTTCCTGTTCCCATATCTATGAAGGTTATGTATCACAAGTCTCCTGATAACTTAAGTTGTCCTAATGGCCTTTCTAAACTCCTTCTGCAATACAATCTGTTCCTGTTGGCACCCACAGATTCACCAGCTTCTTTGGATGCATTGCACTCATAATCCTTCCTGGCATGGTCACTGGACCCCAGTGATGGAGCTCATTGGCCCAGTGTTTGGTGGCTGCCACTGTGTGCAGCATGAAGTAGAGCAGGCTGCTCGACCCAACTTTAGTGTGATGATCACCATATCTGGATGACTTGTGAAAGTGCCATCTGAATGTTTTGGCACAATGATGCACTTCTAATTTGAGACTCTAGTGCAGAGCAGCAAAGAGCCCTAGAGTGAGGCCCAGCCAAATGGCTTTTCGACTCCTAATATGGTGACAAATCTATTTAGCGGGCACCAGGCCATTGCTAATGCTGCTCTTGGACAGGATATATTTGAAACCAATAACAACAATAACTTCTATTCTACATCAAGAACAGCATGTACCAAGTTCTCAGCCATAGCAGGTGCCGGGCTAACACTATAAGACAACCAAGCAGACATTGTGCCTTACCAAAGTTCACTACTGCAAGCATCTCCTTCCGAGACCTCTCAAGAAGAAAAAACAGACTGTCCTTAGTAATCATAACTTATGTATATTATTTTCTTTATAATTTTGTGATTCATTCATCTAAGTTGGCATCTTATCAACCATTAATGTATATGCCAGTCTAGGAAAGGCAGTAACCATAATGGACTTCACTTTATACTCAGCCTCCAACCCACACACAAAACAGACTTTTGTTCACAGTAGGCGCTCACTAAATGTGAAATTGTCGACATTCTAGATCTAACGTTCTGTGACATGTTAAAGGAATGAAAGAAATCTATTTCTTCCAAAGTATCTCCCTTATTTGTAATCAAGAAACAAACAAGCTGTTTTGATTACTATGGCTTCATAGTAGAGTTTAAAATTTGGTATTGATATTCCTCCAGCACTGTTCTTTCAGTTAAGAATCGTTTTTGCTCTTCGGGGTCTTTTATTGTTCTATATAAATTTTTGGATTGCCTCTTCTATTTCCTTGAAGAATGAGGTTGGAATATTGATAGGTATCACGCTGAATATGTAGATAGCCTTTGGAAGTATCGCTGTTTTCACAATGTTGATCCTTCCAATCCAGGGGCATGGGAGGTTTATCCACTTTCTAAGTTCTGTTTTGATTTTCTTTTTCAGATTTTTAAAGTTTTCATCATAGAGGTCCTTCACTTCTTTAGTTAAGTTAATTCCTAGGTATTTTATTTTTTGTGGGGCTACTATGACTGGAGTTGCTTTTCTGATTTCTGCCACTCTGTTCTCATTATTGGCATACAGAAAAGTCATTTATTATTGAGGGTTAATTTTATATCCTACTACTTTGCCAAAGTTTAGAGTCAGCTTGAGTAATTTGGGAGTAAAGTCCGTGGGATTCTTAAAATACAAGATCATGTCATTCACAAAGAAGGAGAGTTTTACTTCATCTTTCCCTATTTGGATCCCTTGCATGTTTGCATAATCAAAACAGCTTGTACTGGCACAAGAACAGACCTCAGAACCAATGGAATAGAAATGAAAACCGAGAAATGAACTCGCAGACCAATAGCCATCAATAAGGAAGCTAAAAAATAAAATGGAAGAAAGAGAGCCTATTCAGTAAGTGGTGCTGTAAAAATTAGTTAATCTCTTGTAGAAAACTAAAGCTAGATCCTTATATATCACCTTGCACCAGAATCAACTCCAAATGGATCATAGGCCTTGGAGTCAAAGCTGACACCCTGAAAACATTACAGGAAGGAATAGGAGAAACCCTAGGTCTCCTTGGCACTGGCCGAAATTTTCTGAATAGAGACCCGGAAACACAACAAATCAAAGAAAGGTTGGACAAATGGGATTGCATGAAATTGCAGAGCTTCTGCACAGCAAAGGACATAGCTAGTAAGATCAATAGAAGCCCACAGTTTGGGAGAAGATCTTCACCAGCCATAGATGGACAAGGGTCTCATATCTAAAATATACTTGGAACTCAAACAATTAAATTCCCCAACAACAAATCCTCAAAGAAACAACTGCCCAAGAAATAAGTGGGCTAAAGACTTAAAGAGAAATTTCTCTGAAGAGGAAAGAAGGATGGCCAACAGACACATGAAGAAATGCTCAACCTCTCTAGCCATAAAAGAAATGCAAATCAAAACAACACTGAGATACCACCTCACCCCAGTTAGAATGGTTATAATCAAGAACTCTAATAACAACAGATGCTGGAGGGGATGTGGACAGAAGGGAACCTTACTGCATTGTTGATGGGAGTGAAAACTTGTTCAACCACTTTGGAAAGTAGTATGGAGGTTCCTCAAAAGACTCCACATAGAGCTCCCCTATGACCCAGCAATCCCACTTTTGGGCATTTACCCAAATGTTCACAAACAAGACCACACTAAAGCTACCAGCAAGACTATGTTTATTGCAGCAGTATTCACCATAGCTAAGATATGGAACCATCCCAGATAGCCCTCAGCAGATGAATGGATCATTAAAATGTGGTGTATATACACAATGGAATTCTATGCCTCCGTCAGAAAGAATGACATTGCCCCATTTGTTAGGAGATGGAAAGACTTGAGGCAACTTCTTAAAAAAATAAATCATGACCTGTATCATAGTTCCATATCTCAATGAGCTTTCGCTCTTACTTTTAGATAGCCTTTTCAAACAACGGTCTCTTGGATGTATTTACTTTTCTGTTGGGAATAAGACAATTTGTATTTTGAGAAGAGTATTGATCTTGACTAAATATTTGTTGACATTTATTTTAAAAAATCTGACATGGACCAAGGTAGATTAAGTGAGGAAAAATATACACATAAGAACCATAACATGAAGTTTAGGATGATTCACTGCATCTCATGTCTAACATATGATCACTCATTCTCAATCCCAATTCTCCAGGAGCTATCATAGAAAAGACCTTGTATTTATAAAACCAATGAGAGCACCTATAGAAAGTGAAGGAGAAATTCCACACTTTCTTATATAATAAATCCTTGGAAATTTGCTTTTCAGTCTTCAGTCTTCCATTAGGATAATTTCCCATGAATTGATGGTGTGACTCTTAAACAGAACATAAAAGGTAAATAAAAAAGTATATTTTAAATGGACTGGATTGGGTTTATCTATTCAGAAGGACTTTTAAAATGCAATGGTCACCTTGTAAAAGGAAAATAAACACCTACCAGAATATTTATCCCAATACAAAGAAATATTCTGCTTAATTAAAAATGTATAGATAGCAGATATCCCTGGATTGGCAATGTGCCTCAAGGTCCAAATGGAATCCAGACCCCTCTCAAGTTGATTATATTATTTCATTTCCTAAACCACTTTAGGAAATGACCAGGTCATGTCTTTGTAGCTTTCCCTCACAGCACTCTATTCTTCCTTTTTATATAACTTTGTGTAAATATCTCCAAGTAAGTTGTATTGTCATGCATTAAATTCTGACTTCAAAAAAAAAAACAAACAAAACATGAGAGCTATGAAAGGAAAGACTGTTTTATTCACTAATGAATTGTCATAAGCTAAAAGAGTACCTGCCTGCCTGGCAAAGACTTCATGATCTATAAGTATTTACAAAATGACTAAGCAAATGAATACCTCTAATGAAAATTAAGAAACAAAGAAGGCAGCAAGTAATATGAGAGAGAGAAGGAAAGAAAGTGGAAAATGGCAATGTGTCCAATTGCTAAAGGAGAAATCCATGGGGTGGATTTACAGTTGTTATTGTTATTTTAACAAAACTACAGATGGTTCATCTTCAGTAGCGAAACAAACCATTTCAATAGTCAAATACTTCATAGGTTTGGTGAAAAAATCCTTCATATGTTTGGTGAATTCAACATAAAAATACTTCCATGACATATGTATCACCTCCAAAAATTTCCTTGGATCCGTGTGTGTGTGTGTGTGTGTGTGTGTGGGTGGGTGGGTGTGTTGATGCAATAAGAACAGAGAATATGAGATCTGCCCTCTTAATGAATATTGAATTCACAATAAGTATTATGTTATTCAATCTATCTCCTCCTTATTCACCACACTTAACTGAAACTTCAAACTGACTAAGCCTCAACTCCTGAGGAGTTGAGGATAGTTTTTTAAGAGCTCTTTTTATTATTTGTTATAACTTTATTCAGAATACAATTGAAATACAATGGATTCCTGTACAAGTTAACAAGTTCTGACATTAGTATGCATTAGTGAAACCATAACAATAATCAAGATAAGTAGTACTTTAACTTAGTGTCAGTGGGCCTCTCCGTAAACCATTCATGCGCTTTCTTCTGGGTCCCAGCTTTGAGGCAATCACTGATGATTTTTCTGTCACTCTTGGACTGCTTAGCATTTTGCAGGCTGTTATATAAAAAGGATGTGCTTTTTAACCAGTCTTGCTTCTTTTTATTAATTACTTTTATTTTGTCTTTTTTTGTTTTTTGGTACTGGGGATCGAACCCAGGACATTGTACTTACTAGACAAGTGCTTTGCCACTGAGCTACATCCCAGCCCCTAATTACTTTTAAATTTACCAATGTTTGATAATTTTTATTATTCCTGAGCAGCATTATACAATGTGACTATTCACAATTCATTTATCCTTTTACCTGCTAATAGGCATTTAGGCTGATTGTAGCTTTTAGCTATTATAAACTGAATATTCACTTTCCAAAATTCTTGAGATCACAAATGTTTCTGATATCAGTTGTTTCATATTTCAGGATATTTTCATATATATACTGAAATATCTTGGGAATAGGGATCAAATCTAAATGCAAAATTCATTCATCTTTTATATTCCCATTAGATGTAGAGATGTTAAAGGTAATTTTACATAATGGTTTAAATCTATCTACATTTTGACTCTGAAATGTCATATGAGTTCAGGTGTAGAATTTTTCATCTGTGCCATAATGTTTGTGCCCACTAAGTTTCAGATTTTGGAGCATTTTGAATTTCAGATTTCAGGCTTTTGTATTACAGATGCTCAACCTGTACTAGTGAATTTGCTGTGACCATTCACGCATAAATCATTGTTTGTAGCCTTTTTGTCAGTTGTGGGGCTTGAACTCAGGGCCCGGGTGCTGTCCCTGAGCTCATTTGCTCAAGACTAAGCACTCTACCCCTTTGAGCCACAGCTTCACTACTGATTTCTGAGTGGCTAATTCGAGGTGAGTCTCACAGGGACTCTGCTTGGACTGACTTGGAGCTCTGATCCTCAGATCTCAGCTTCCTGAGGAGTTAACATTAAAAATGTGAGCCACTAGAGCCTGGCTCATAACCATTTTTAATCTTGCACAAAAGTCTAAAATAGAATGGTTGGCAAACATAATAATAAATCCAATCAAATTTTAAGAAACAATTTAATAATCAATTCTTATTTTACAATTCTAAGAGCAGTTTTACACAGTTACATTGTTCCACATCCTTGCAAAAGCTGGTATGATCAATTTCTTAAAGTGTATGCATAATAGTATGTGTTGGTATGTCATGGGTTAAATTTTCATTCCTCTATTCACTGATGATGTTAAATGCTTAACCATATGATTTTTGCCTTCCCTAAATCTTCTTTCATTAAACATTTCTTCAGACCTTCTGACATATTTTTATTACTTTTTGTTTATTTTTCCCATTATGAAGTTTTGAGAACTCTTTATATATTCCATATACATTTCTTTCATCAGACAGATGATTTACAAATTACTTTCCATTCACTTCTCTAAGGAGGGTGTTTGTTCTGAACAGAAGCTTTGAATTTGATGAAGCTATAGTCATGACATGACTACTTCAGAAGCTTTAGTTTACTGCTTGGGTGTTGAGCATCTTGGTTTTTTTTATTTACCTAAAGAAAAAAAATATTGTTTAAATGTAAGTTCAAGGTCCAGCAATGTGAAACTGAATCATTAGTCATCATACTTTCTTTCTTAAATCTGTTTCTTTTCAAACTAAAGAATCTAAAGAATAATATTCTCAGGAGTTACATTTTGTGCACTTCCTGAGCCTGAACACCACCCTGGTATTAGGCAGTTAGATTCTCAGTAGACAATTTGTCTCAAAAGACCTCTATCCACCCAAGTGTGTTACTGATTTTCAGCTCCATATATCTGCAGGCTTAATGGTGATAATCCAATAAAGAATATGGTGTAGAAAGTAGTTGCTACCTTTGTAGTTTGTACACTTAATGTGGACAATAGAAATTCTATTCCCTAGGCATTTTGCTAATTGCAGATTGTTGTCAAGGTTAGCATGCCCCTTTGTTCTTGCAAAATCAGTTAGAATAAGCCATTAAGTTTCTATTAGACCAGCATTAGTGGATTCAGTGTGTTGATCCCCTTCTGATAGGAAATTTATATGCAATAAATAATTTAACATCAAAATTTACATTACACAGAAACCTCCTGATGTGGTATCAGGATTGCAATCTGGAAAAAATTACATTCAAAAATGGTTTATACAATAGCCATACAACAAAGATAAGGTTAGGGGAAAAAAAAGAACACTAATTAGACTAGTAGACCATGAAATGACAATAAGTACTATTAATTCCAAAGGGGAAAAAAAGCCATCATCTCTTTTATTTAAACTCTGTGACAAAATTGTAAGTTGCATTTTAATCAAATGCATTTTCATACTTACCAGCATGTTTTTGAAATCAAAGCCAACAAATGGAAATATCCATGAAGACATTTTTATTTTTTTATTTAAAAATATATACCCCTTTAGCAACGTCCCAGCACTGCGTGAAAATGGAAACATTATTCTAGGTAAACCTGGAAATTTGGTATCTGAACATGCACCGGAAAAAAAAAAGTGAAATAATCTATGTCAGAAGAAGAGGCAAAAATTTGGATGGTACTTGAAAATTGTAAATATATATCTTTGTAGAGTATTATGGTATTGTTTTTGTCACCTCAACATATTTCATTCCTGTTAAAATTTTAGCTACTATGTAGGTCAATATATGGAAATGAAGGTAAACTCCTAGAAATATTTTCTTAATCTATGGCTGCTACTTTACAAGAACATAAGAGAAGAAAATGCATTATCACAACATGCAGCAATTAAGGAAATATTATCAAATTAAAGTGTCCAAGGAATGTTGGAAATTTGCACAAGAGAATTTTTCTCATTGGCTTGGATCAAGCATCGCTCTTTTATTTCATATACTTTTCAAGTAATAGAAGTGTAATTTACCTCTCAGCTTAAAAAAAAAACTGTTCTGAACACATTTTCCTGGGTTCGTGGAGGGGAGGGGGGGTCAGTGGGGGTGGAGACAGTCTCTCCACTCACAACAGAACCTAGGCTAGATTTACCCAAATTTGACAGAGAATTTCTGGACAAGTCTCCATAGTTACCCACAAAGCATCCGTGTGTCCATTTAGAAGATGTATTGGGATAGGTCACCAGCACAGGATCCAGGAAAGCTGTGTGTTGGTCATTACCAACCTGTGCCAAATAGCCACCCACATCATAATGAAACACCATGGAAGAAATCCTCTGAAGCCATCGTGGAAAAGATTTGTTTTCCCATTCTCCTCGTTCTGCAGATAATCTTTCAACTAAGAATGGGGTTGCCGATGGAACTTGCTGGTGAGTTTAGTCCTTCTGACTAAAGTAACAAAAGAAAATTATAAAATTTCAATGTCCATTGCTTCTTTCAATACAATCCTTGATGTATCAAGGAACAGTGAAGCTCCTGTGTGCTTTCTTCTCTGAGGACCCCTTTGAGACTGTATCACCAAGGCCAGTTGTAGGGAGAAGACTTCAAGGTGCTAGTCTTGAATGGGACATGAAGAAGAAAGTCAGCTTCCTGGGAAATTGATGGCAGTTTCTTTTCTCTTATTAAGTAATAAGTACTTGTGTCTTTTTCATGGACAATAGAACTGCTCTAACTACCTTGTGACATAAGTAGGACCAATATGACCTGTGAACATCATGGTGTTTAAATGGATCTAATGGCCATCTTCAATGTATTAGAAATTTTTTTTCTTTTTTTTCTTTTATTTGTGAACATACTGTATAGAGGGGTTACAATTACATGGGCAGGATAATGCGTACATTTCTTACCAAGCATTGCAGCCTCCTCCTTTGTTTACCCTTCACATCCCTTCCCA